>NC_069501.1:1040965517-1041268017 GCF_027579735.1 Bombina bombina
ACACCTCTTTGTGCCATACTCATCTAATGTGCTATAAACTTTCCTCATTGTGTCATACTCATTCTGCAATGTGCAATATACTCTCCCCATTGTGTCACTCATTTTGTAATTTGTCATAAACTCTCCTCATTTTGCCATACTCATTCTGTAATGTGCAATAAATTATCCACATTGTACCATACTTATTCTTTAATGTCCAATAAACTCTCCTCATTGTCATACTCATTCTGTAGTGTGCAATAAACTCTCCTCCTTTTACCATACTTATTCTTTAAAGTGCAATAAACTCTCCTCATTGTACCACACTCATTCTCTATTGTGCCATTAACTCTCTTAATTATGTCATACTCATCCTGTAATATGCCATAAACCCTCCTCATTGGGACATACTTATTCTGTAATGTTCCATCAACAAATTAACTCTGTAATGTGACATAAACTCTCCTCATTGTGCCATACTCATTCTGGAATGTGCAATAAACTCTCCTTATTGGGACATACTCATTATGTAATGTGCTATAAATTTTCCTGATTGTGCCAGACTCCTTCTGTAATGTGCAATAAACTTTCCTCATTGTGCCATACTCATTGTGTAATGTGTCATAAACTCTCCTTATTCTGCCATACTCATTATGTAATGTGCAATAAACTTTCCTCATTGTGTCATACTCATTCTGTAATGTGCAATAAACTCTCCCCATTGTGTCATACTCATACTGTAATCTGCAATTAACTCTCCTCTTTCTACCATATTCATTCTGTAATGTGCAATAAACTCTCCTCATTGTGCCATACTCATTTTGTTATGTGCAAATAACTCACCTCCTTGTGCCATACGCATTGTCAAATGTGCACAAAACTCTCCACATTGTGTCATACTCATTGTGTAATGTGCAATAAACTTTCCTCATTGTGTCACTCATTTTGTAATTTGTCATAAACTCTTCTCATTGTGCCATACTCATTCTGTAATGTGCAATAAATTCTCTACATTGTATCATACTTATTCTTTATTGTGCAAAAAACTCTCCTCATTGTGACATATTCATTATGTAATGTGCCATAAATTCTCCTGATTGTGCCATACTCCTTCTGTAATGTGCAATAAACTGTCCTCATTGTGCCATACTCATTCTGTAATGTGCAATAAACTCTCTGTCATGAGATGCAGGACATATGCAGGACACAGCAATGATGGTACAACTCTATTTTATTACAGAGCATGGAAACATACATCTAGTCAGGTTGATTTCACTAACTAACTGCGACACAGACTACCAGTCCTAAGCACCGCCCCCAAACTAGTGACATCACTTCCTGCTCTCATCACATCTTCCCCCTTTTCAAAGGGCGAAGCATACATTTAAATATAACAAATAACAGGGTATACAAAGAGCATACAACACCGTTTTTGAACAGTATATAGCAAATTGGTTACAGAAAAATAAACAACATTAATTACATCCTGATTTGGACATCGGGGTAGACTACCCTTGTCCACCGTGACCATGGGATTATTCTGCCCATACTTCCGGTCACTGTTCTAGCTAAAGTCAGTCCCTATATCGGGCCGGAAGTTTCACCACTCTTCCGCTTGATGTAACTTTGCATGAACTGTCCTCTGATACAGAAGGAGGTGAATAAGAGTCCGCTGGAGGCAAAGACATATCCCCGCTGTGATCTTGCTGAGGGGAAGGCACCTCTCTTAGAACAGGGGAACCCACCGGCGGTGGTACTGAGGCATCCAGTTCCAGACTCTATGGTGCAGGCTAAAGACTTCTTCGGTTACGGCGTGTAACCGTACCTCCATCAGTAAGGACTGCATAAGACCTTGGTTCTGGAGAGCGTCCAATTACCGTAGCAGGCGTCTTCCATTTCTTCTCATCATCCAGTTTAATTCTGACATTTTGCCCCGCATTTAGTTCCTGTAAGGGCCTGACAGAATGTCTTCTGTCGTAGAAGAAACGATAGCCCTTTTTGGCCTCTTCATCCCTCCTAAGGACTTCGTCCCGAGGAACAGAGCCAGTCGGCTTGAAGACACCCACTGAGGGCAAAGTGGTGCGAATTTGGCGTCCTAGCATCAGCTGTGCCGGGCTAAACCCGGTGGGTTGAATGGGCGTCGCCCTGTATGACAAGAGGGCTAGGTACGGCTCAGATTGCTTTAAAATGAACTTTGTTGTTTGAACTGCCCTTTCAGCCATTCCGTTGGCCTGCGGGTAATGTGGACTTGACGTGGAATGTACAAAGTCATATTCCCTGCTGAAAGCACTGAACTCTGTAGAAGCGAACTGCATGCTATTATCACTCACCAGCTCCATCAGAATGCCCCACCAGGTGAACAAGCTCTTCAGACGAATGATAACGGCTTGACTTGTGATATCATTCAAAGGTGAAATTTCCAAATACCTGGAATAGTAGTCGATCACAACAAGGAACTTTTTCCCGTGCAGTTCACACAAATCAGCAGCTATTTTCTGACACGGCCCCGCAGGCAGCGGAGTAGAAATCAAGGGCTCGCTTCTCTGAGTTGGCCGGCGTTCCCGGCAAAAAGCACATTTAGACACGTGATTTGCTATGTCGGAGCTGATCCCAGGCCACCACACAGCTGTAGCTGCCCTATCTCTGCACTTTGTAATGCCTAAGTGGCCATCCTGAATGCTTTTTAACATCTCCTTCCTCATGCTGACAGGGATAACAATGCGGTCTTGGAACAGCACCAACCCCTCCAGCTCTGTGAGCTGCGACCTCTCTGACTGGTAAGAACTTAAAGACATCCAGGCTGCCCGGCTCTCGGGCCAGCCTTCTTTTATGTACTTTATAACCTCTTGCAGATCTGTGTCCAAGTATGTCTTTTTCTTTATTTCTTCCAGTTTCCTTGAAGAAATGGACTTTGAGGCCAGAACCGAATCAACATACACCTTCACATCAGGTTCGGTTGAGGATTCTTCAGCGGCAGCCAGCGGGAGCCTGGATAGTGTATCTGCCACAACCAGTTGTTTCCCCGGCACATGCACTGCCTGAACATTGAACCTGAGTAGTCTAATTAAAAGTCTCTGTCATCTTAAGGGTGTTTTGTCGATATCATAAGAGTTGATTAGAGGGACTAGCGGTTTATGGTCAGTCTCCAGACTAAATTTCTCTAAACCCACTATATGACACTGAAAGCGCTAACACAGGCCCAAACTGCAGCCAGGCACTCTTTCTCAATTTGAGCGTATTTTGACTCAGCAGCCGTCAGTGTGCGGGAACAGTAGGCGATGGGCTGTAGTTTATTTTCATTTAACTGCAGGAGAGCAGCCCCCAACCCATAACTGCTTGCATCAGCACTAACCACAGTCTTTTTAGAAGGGTCGTAGAACCCCAGCACTGGGGCAGACCCCAGCAGGGACTTGGCCTGCATTAAAGATTTTTCTTGTGAAGGTCCCCAGACCCAGGCAACGTCTTTCTTTAGCAACTCTGTGATAAGGTGTAGAACTGTTGATAAATCTGGAAGAAACTTGCCCACATAATTTACAAGGCCCAATATCTGTCTCAGCTCATGTACATCAGAAGGACTTTTCATCTGTTCAATAGCACAAATTTTCTCGGGGTCTGGTTTGATGCCATCCCCATTAATAATATGCCCAATGTAACATAATTCAGATTTCCTAAAATGACATTTTTCTTTATTTAACTTCACCCCAGACTCTTTGATAGCCTGCAGCACACAACTTAAATGCTGATCATGCTCCTCCACTGTAGACCCATACACTAGAATGTCATCCATGACGACTGCTGTGCCCACGTGGTCACTCAGGAGAGAACTCATTTCCCTTTGAAAGATTTCAGGAGCAGAGGATATCCCAAAGGGGAGTCTGCAGAAGCAAAACCGACCTACCGGTGTGATAAAGGTAGTCAGTTTGCGGCACTTTGGATCTAAGGGGATCTGCCAAAAACCGCTAGAAGCATCCAATGTAGAAAAGAACTTTGCCCCAGCCAACTTTGGAGCTATATCTTCTAATGTCGGCAGCACAAATCTCTCTCTCTTCACTGCCTCATTCAACCTTTTCAGGTCCACACAGATGCGTACCTTTCCATTTTTCTTTGCAACAGGAACAATGGGGGCACACCAATCAGTCACTTCAACAACCTCTTCAATAACCCCCATAGACTTCATGCGCATAAGCTCTTTCTCCACTTGAGGCATGAGCGGGAACGGAATTCTACGGGGAGTAGAAATACTGTATGGGACTGCGTCACTTTTAAGTGCTATACGGACTGGCTTGCAATTCAGTAGGCCCAATTCGCCAAACATATCTTCGGAGATCTCATTCACTCCGGCCACGAGGCCCAAGTCACAGGCTGCGTTTCTGCTCAATAAATTGCTAACACACTGACCTCGAATCACATGCACCCACATGGTGAATTTCCTTTGCTTGTACTCACAGCTGGCAAGAAATTTCCCTGCACAATCAATGCGGCCACCAGGACTATGGACATTTGTAGTAACCTTCGCCAGCTGGGGCTGTCGAGGCAGTTTCATAAATAGCGAGAGACACTACAGTGATATCTGCTCCTGTGTCAATCTTAAAATTAACTTTGGCTCGCATTACAGTAAAAGTAACCTTCCAATGTTCCTCTGAGCTTGGCCGTTCCACAACAGACCCCACAAAAGACACTTCCTGATCCTCCTGGTCACTGTCCACCTGCATCTCCCTAATGTGATCAGTTTTACACACCACCTCAAAATGGCCCATTCTGTTACATTTTCTGCATCTTTTATCTCTGGCCGGGCATATAGCACTCTGATCATGGGCACGGTAGCACCGTGTGCATCGGGCATGCTGCGCCCATCCACTTCTAGGTCTATCCATTATTTTAGATCTACCGCTCACACTGTGCCTTTCATTAGCAGTTTTCTTAGACTCTTGCACTTCATCCACAAAACTCTGAGACCTCATATCAGCACTTTGCTTTTTCACCAGTTCACTCTGGCGGGCCATCCTAATAGCCCCATCTAATGTTAAATCAGGCTCTAACTGCAGCTTCAGTGAGACTTCAGCATCTGCAATTCCAATAACTATTCTGTCTCTGATTTGCTCTTCTTTAGCAACACCAAACTCACAGAATTCAGCTAGTTCATACAGGCTGCTCACAAATGACTCCACAGATTCTCCCACACGCTGATTTCGTTTGTGAAAACAAGCTCTCTCATGAATCTCATTTCTTTTGGGCACAAAGTGGGCACTGAGTTTATCCATAACTATATCAAAGTTAAATTCTTCCCCTTCTTGGAAAGTAAAAGCATTGAACACTGGCTCCACATTTCCCCATAGAGTATAAAAGAGAATTAACTTGTACTTCCCCACTCTCCTTGTCCAGCTTGGAAGCAATCCTGAAGCGCTGAAACCGCTGACACCATGTGGGACAAGCTGCAGGTTGAGAGAAGTCAAAAGGCTCAGGTGGGGTAAACTTTGACATCGTCATCGATCAGGAACAGAAGCGAAGGCAAGAACTTCTGACACCATATCATGAGATGCAGGACATATGCAGGACACAGCTATGATGGTACAACTCAATTTTATTACAGAGCATGGAAACATACATCTAGTCAGGCTGATTTCACGAACTAACTGCGACACAGACTACCGGACCTAAGCCCTGCCCCCAAACTAGTGACATCACTTCCTGCTCTCATCACACTCTCCTCATTGTGTCACTCATTTTGTAATTTGTCATAATCTCTTCTCATTGTGAAATACTCATTCTGTAATTTTCAATAAACTCATTTTGTCATTCTCATTCAGTAATGTGCAAAAAACTCTCCTCGTTGTGGCATACTCATTCCATAATGTGCAAAAAACTCTCCTCGTTGTGCCATACTCATTCCATAATGTGCAATAAACTCTCCTCATTGTGCCATACTCATTCCATAATGTGCAATAAACTCTCCTCGTTGTGCTATACTCACTCTGTAATGTGTAATAAACTCTCCTTATAGTACTATACTCATTCTGTAATGTGTCATAAACTCTCCTCATTGTGCCATACTCATTCTGTAGTGTGCAAAAAAACTCTCCTCATTGTGCCTTGCTCATTCTATTATGTTCTATAAGCTCTCCTCATTGTGCCATACTCATTCTGTAATGTACAAAAAAACTCTCCTCAGTGTGCAATACTCATTCTGTAATGTACAAAAAAATTCTCCTCATGGTGCCTTGCTCATTCTCTAATGTGCAATAAACTCTCCTCATTGTGCCATACTCATTCTGTTATGTGCAATAAACTCTCCTCATTGTGCGATACTCATTCTGTAGTGTGCAAAAAAACTCTCCTCATTGTGCCTTGCTCATTCTATTTTATCCTATAAACTCTCCTCATTGTGCCATACTCATTCTGTAATGTTTTATAAACTCTCCTCATTGTGCCATACTCATTCTATAATGTGCAATAAGTTCTCCACATTGTACCATACTTATTCTTTATTGTTCAATAAACTCTCCTCATTGTGACATACTCATTATGTAATGTGCCATAAATTCTCCTGATTGTGCCATACTCCTTCTGTAATGTGCAATAAACTCTCCTCATTGTGGTATATTCATTCTGTAATGTGCAATAAACTGTCCTCATTGTGCCATACTCATTCTGTAATGTGCAATAAACTCTCCTCATTGTGTCACTCATGTTGTAATTTGTCATAATCTCTCCTCATTGTGAAATAATCATTCTGTAATTTTCAATAAACTCTCCTTATTTTGTCATACTCATTCAGTAATGTGCAAAAAACTCTCCTCGTTGTGCCATACTCATTCTATAATGTGCAAAAAACTCTCCTCATTGTGCCATACTCATTCCATAATGTGCAATAAACTCTCCTCGTTGTGCTATACTCATTCTGTAATGTGTAATAAACTCTCCTCATTGTGCCATACTCATTCTGTAATGTGCCATAAACTCTCCTTATTGTGCCATACTCATTCTGTAATGTGCAAAAAACTCTCCTTGTTGTGCCATACTCACTCTGTAATGTGAAATAAACTCTCCTCATTGTGCCATACTCATTCTGTAATGTGCAATAAACTCTCCTCATTTTGTCATAATAATTACGTAATGTGCAATAAACTCTCCTCATTTTGTCATACTCATTCTATAATGTGCCATAAACTCTCCTCATTGTGCCATACTCATTCTGTAATGTGCAATAAACTCTCCTTATTGTGCCATACTCATTCTGTAATGTGCAAAAAACTCTCCTTGTTGTGCCATACTCACTCTGTAATGTGAAATAAACTGTCCTCATTGTGCAATACTCATTCTGTTATGTGCAATAAGCTCTCCTCATTGTGCCATACTCCTTCTGTAATGTGCAATAAACTCTCCTCATTGTGGTATATTCATTCTGTAATGTGCAATAAACTCTCCTCATTGTGTCACTCATGTTGTAATTTGTCATAATCTCTCCTCATTGTGAAATAATCATTCTGTAATTTTCAATAAACTCTCCTTATTTTGTCATACTCATTCAGTAATGTGCAAAAAAACTCTCCTCGTTGTGCGATACTCATTCTATAATGTGCAAAAAACTCTCCTCATTGTGCCATACTCATTCCATAATGTGCAATAAACTCTCCTCGTTGTGCTATACTCATTCTGTAATGTGTAATAAACTCTCCTCATTGTGCCATACTCATTCTGTAATGTGCCATAAACTCTCCTTATTGTGCCATACTCATTCTGTAATGTGCAAAAAACTCTCCTTGTTGTGCCATACTCACTCTGTAATGTGAAATAAACTCTCCTCATTGTGCCATACTCATTCTGTAATGTGCAATAAACTCTCCTCATTTTGTCATAATAATTACGTAATGTGCAATAAACTCTCCTCATTTTGTCATACTCATTCTATAATGTGCCATAAACTCTCCTCATTGTGCCATACTCATTCTGTAATGTGCCATAAACTCTCCTTATTGTGCCATACTCATTCTGTAATGTGAAATAAACTCTCCTCATTGTGCAATACTCATTCTGTTATGTGCAATAAGCTCTCCTCATTGTGCCATACTCATTCTGTAATGTGCAATAAACTCTCCTCTTGTGCCATACTCATTCTGTAATGTGCAATAAACTCTCCTCATTTTGTCATAATAATTCTGTAATGTGCAATAAACTCTCCTCATTTTGTCATACTCATTCTATAATGTGCCATAAACTCTCCTCAATGTGCCATACTCGTTCTGTTATGTGCAATAAACTCTCCTCATTGTACCATACTCATTCTGTAATGTGTCATAATAAACTCTCCTCATTGTGCCATACTCATTCTGTAGTGTGCAAAAAAACTCTCCTCATTGTGCCTTGCTCATTCTATTATGTTCTATAAACTCTACTCACTGTGCCATACTCATTCTGTAATGTACAAAAAAACTCTCCTCAGTGTGCAATACTTATTCTGTAATGTACAAAAAATTCTCCTCATGGTGCCTTGCTCATTCTCTAATGTGCAATAAACTCTCCTCATTGTGCCATACTCATTATGTTATGTGCAATAAACTCTCCTCATTGTACCATACTCATTTTGTAATGTGTCATAAACTCTCCTCATTGTGCCAAAATCATTCTGTAGTGTGCAAAAAAACTCTCCTCATTGTTCCAAAATCATTCTATTATATTCTATAAACTCTCCTCATTGTGCCATACTCTATCTGTAATGTACAAAAAAACTCTCCTCATTGTGCCATACTCATTCTGTAATGTACAAATAATTCTCCTCATGGTGCCTTGCTCATTCTCTAATGTGCAATAAACTCTCCTCATTGTGCCATACTCATTGTGTAATGTGTCATAGATTCTCCTCATTGTGCCATACTAATTCTGTAATGTGCAATTAACTCTCTTCATTCTACCATACTAATTCTGTAATGTGCAATTAACTCTCCTCATTCTACCATACTCATTCTGTTATGTGCAATAAACTCACCTCCTTGTGCCATACTCGTCTAATGTGCTATAAACTGTCCTCATTGTGTCATACTCATTCTGTAATGTGCAATAAACTTTCCCCATTGTGTCACTCATTTTGTAATTTGTCATAAACTCTCCTCATTTTGCCATACTCATTCTGCAATGTGCAATAAATTATCCACATTGTACCATACTTATTCTTTAATGTTCAATAAACTCTCCTCATTGTGTCATACTAATTCTGCAGTGTGCAATAAACTCTCCTCACTCTACCATACTTATTCTTTAAAGTGCAATAAACTCTCCTCATTTTGTCACACTCATTCTCTATTGTGCCATAAACTCTCTTAATTATGTCATACTCATCCTGTAATATGCCATAAATAGTGATGTCGCAAACTTAAAAATTGACTTCACTAGGCAGGCGAACTTTAAAACCTACAAGGACTCTTTCTGGCCACAATAGTGATGGAAAAGTTGTTTCAAGGGGACTAACACCTGGACTGTGGCATGCTGGAGGGGGATCCATGGCAAAACTCCCATGGAAAATTACATAGTTGATGCAGAGTCTGCTTTTAACCCATAAAGGGCCTAAATCACCTAACATTCCTAAATTGTTTGCAATAACGTGCTTTAAAACATCAGTTATGATGTCGTATCGATCAGGTAGTGTAAGGGTTACGCCCGCTTTACAGTGACAGACCAAACTCCAAGTGTAACGCACCGCAAACAACTGCAAACAGTCCATTTGCACAACCACGAGATAGATAGATTTGATAGATAGATACATAGATTACATAGCTCAATCGATGCAATATACATATGATCGATACAAATTACATAGATCAATAGATGCAATATACATTTGATAGATACGAATTACATCGATCAATAGATGCAATATCCATTTGATAGATACGAATGTTATCGATCCAAAGATGCAATATACATTTGATAGATATGAATTACATCAATCAAAAGATGTAATATACATTCTATAGATACGAATTACATTGATCAATAGATGCAATATACATTTGATAGATACGTTTGATAGTTAGATCGATTTGATAGATAAATAGATAGATTTGAAAGATATATAATTTCCATGACAGAGTATAACAATAAGACATGCGGTCTGAGACCCGTGGTGTGTTAAGTAGTACTATTCTTAGCAGTTTACTACAACCTGTTACTCCCCCTATCGGGAGATGGAAGAAGATGATTGGTCTGTCCTCCTACTTCAAATTTGTCAAAAACACAAGTGGCTGTCTCAAAACAGTCCGGACACGAGATAGATAGATAGGATAGATAGATATAAATAGATTGATAGTTAGATAGAATCGATAGAAGATAAATAGATTGATTTGTTAGATATATAATTACCCTGACAAAGTATAATAATTAAACATGCGGTCTGGGACCCATGGTAAGTAGGTTGTGTTAAGTAGTACTATTCTTAGCACTTTCAGCCCTGTAACTCCTCCTATTGGGGGAGGTCTATATGGCCTGCATGATTACCATGACCAAGTATAACAACAAGACACGCGGTCTGGGACCCATGGTAACTAGGTTGAGTTAAGTAAAACTTTTCTTAGCAGTTTAATCCCTCTTACTCCCCCTTTCGGTGGAGGTCTATATGGCCTGCATGATTACCCTGACAAAGTATAACAACATAACATGCGGTGTGGGACCCATGGTAACTCGGTTGTGTTAAGTAGTACTATTCTTAGAACTTTAATCCCTGTTACTCCCCCTATGAAGCGAGGTCTATATGGCCTGCATGATTACCCTGACAAAGTATAATAACAAAACATGCGGTCTGGGACCCATGGTAACTAGGTTGTGTTAAGTAGTACTATTCTTAGCACTTTCATCCCTGTAACTCCTCCTATCGGGGGAGGTCTATATGGCCTGCATGATTACCCTGACAAAATATAACAACAAGACATGCTGTCTAGGACCCATGGTAACTAGGTTGTGTTAAGTAAAACTTTTCTTAGCAGTTTAATCCCTCTTACTCCCCCTTTCGGTGGAGGTCTATATGGCCTTCAGGATTACCCTGACAAAGTATAACAACAAAACATGCGGTGTGGGACCCATGGTAACTAGGTTGTGTTAAGTAGTACTATTCTTAGAACTGTAATCCCTGTTACTCCCCCTATCAAGGGAGGTCTATATGGCCTGCATGATTACCCTGACAAAGTATAATAACAAAACATGCGGTCTGGGACCCATGGTAAGTAGGTTGTGTTAAGTAGTACTATTCTTAGCACTTTCAGCCCTGTAACTCCTCCTATCAGGGGAGGTCTATATGGCCTGCATGATTACCATGACCAAGTATAACAACAAGACACGCGGTCTGGGACCCATGGTAACTAGGTTGAGTTAAGTAAAACTTTTCTTAGCAGTTTAATCCCTCTTACTCCCCCTTTCGGTGGAGGTCTATATGGCCTGCATGATTACCCTGACAAAGTATAACAACATAACATGCGGTGTGGGACCCATGGTAACTCGGTTGTGTTAAGTAGTACTATTCTTAGAACTTTAATCCCTGTTACTCCCCCTATGAAGGGAGGTCTATATGGCCTGCATGATTACCCTGACAAAGTATAATAACAAAACATGCGGTCTGGGACCCATGGTAACTAGGTTGTGTTAAGTAGTACTATTCTTAGCACTTTCATCCCTGTAACTCCTCCTATCGGGGGAGGTCTATATGGCCTGCATGATTACCCTGACAAAATATAACAACAAGACATGCTGTCTGGGACCCATGGTAACTAGGTTGTGTTAAGTAAAACTTTTCTTAGCAGTTTAATCCCTCTTACTCCCCCTTTCGGTGGAGGTCTATATGGCCTTCAGGATTACCCTGACAAAGTATAACAACAAAACATGCGGTGTGGGACCCATGGTAACTAGGTTGTGTTAAGTAGTACTATTCTTAGAACTGTAATCCCTGTTACTCCCCCTATCAAGGGAGGTCTATATGGCCTGCATGATTACCCTGACAAAGTATAATAACAAAACATGCGGTCTGGGACCCATGGTAACTAGGTTGTGTTAAGTAGTACTATTCTTAGCACTTTAATCCCTGTTACTCCCCCTATCGGGGGAGCTCTATATTGCGTGCCTGATTATCCTGGCAAAATATAACAACAAGACATGCGGTCTGGGATTGGAACCACTGTTAACTAGGTTGTGTTAAATTTTACTATTCTTAGCACTTTAATCCCTGTTACTCCCCCTATCGGGGGAGGTCTATATGGCCTGCCTGATTATCCTGAAAAAATCTAACAACAATACATGCGGTCTGGGAACCACTGTTAATGTTAACTAGGTTGTGTTAAGTTGTACTATTCTTAGCACTTTAATCCCTGTTACTCCCCCTATCAAGGGAGGTCTATATGGCCTGCATGATTAACCTGACAAAGTATAACAACAAAACATGCGTTCTGGGACACATGGTAACTATGTTGTGTTAAGTAGTACTGTTCTTAGCATTTTCATCCCTGTAACTCCCCCTATCGGGGGAGGTCTATATGGCCTGCATGATTACCCTGACAAAGTATAACAACAAAACATGCGGTCTGGGACCCATGGTGGTACTGGTATAACTAGTTTTTCTTAAGTATTACTAGTCTTCACAGTTTAATCCCTGTGATTGTTCTGTCCTCCTACTTCAAATTTGTCAAAAACACAAGTTGCTGTCTCAAAACATCCGGACAGAAGATAGATAGATAGGATAGATAGATATACATAGATTGATAGCTAGATAGAATTGATAGAAGATAAATAGAGACATTTGTTAGATATATAACTACCCTGACAAAGTATAATAATTAAACATGCAGTCTGGGACCCATGGTAACTAGGTTGTGTAAAGTAGTACTATTCTTAGCACTTTCATCCCTGTAACTCCTCCTATCGGGGGAGGTCTATATGGCCTGCATAATTACCATGACAAAGTATAACAACAAGACACGTGGTCTGGGACCCATGGTAACTAGGTTGTGTTAAGTAGTACTTTTCTAAGCACTTTAATCCCTGTTACTCCCCCTATCGGGGGAGGTCTATATGGCCTGCATGATTACCTTACCAAAATATAACAATAAGACATGCGGTCTGGGAACTAGTGTTAACTAGGTTGTGTTAAGTTGTACTATTCTTAGCACTTTAATCCCTGTTACTCCCCCTATCAAGGGAGGTCTATATGGCCTGCATGATTACCCTGACAAAGTATAACAACCAAACATGCGGTCTGGGACCCATATAACTAGTTTTTCTTAAGTATTACTATTCTTAGCAGTTTAATCCCTGTGATTGGTCTGTCCTCCTACTTCAAATTTGTCAAAAACACAATTGGCTGTCTCAAAACAGTCCGGACAGAAGATAGATAGATAGATAGATAGATAGATAGATAGGATAGATAGATATACATAGATTGATAGTTAGATAGAATCGATAGAAGATAAATAGATAGATTTGTTAGATATATAATTACCCTGACAAAGTATGATAATTAAACATGCGGTCTGGGACCCATGGTAACTAGGTTGTGTTTTAAGTAGTACTATTCTTAGCACTTTAATCCCTGTAACTCCCCCTATCGGGGGAGGTCTATACGGCCTGCATGATTACCCTTACAAAATATAATAATAAGACATATGCTCTGGGACCCATGGTAAGGTTGTGTTCAGTAGTACTGTTCTTAGCATTTTAATACCTGTTACTCACCCTATCGGGGGAGGTCTATATGGCCTGCATGATTACCCTTACAAAATATAATAATAAGACATATGCTCTGGGACCCATGGTAAGGTTGTGTTAAGTAGCACTGTTCTTAGCGTTTTAATACCTGTTACTCACCCTATCAGGGGAGGTCTATATGGCCTGCATGATTACCCTTACAAAATATAATAATAAGACATATGCTCTGTGACCCATGGTAAGGTTGTGTTAAGTAGTAATGTTCTTAGCATTTTAATACCTGTTACTCACCCTATCGGGGGAGGTCTATATGGCCTGCATGATTACCCTTACAAAATATAATAATAAGACATATGCTCTGGGACCCATGGTAAGGTTGTGTTAAGTAGTACTGTTCTTAGCATTTTAATACCTGTTACTCACCCTATCGGGGGAGGTCTATATGGCAGGCAGGAGGAAACTGCCATTCAATGGCACTAGGAGACTGAAGATTCACAGTCCAAAAAGTTATGATTTAAAATATTTTCAATACTGTTACAACAAATATGATTGGTGGCAGTAGTTGGCTAGTGGGCATGGCGCACACGCTGGCAGGCAGGCAACTGCAATTCAATGGCACTAGGAGACTGATGATTCACAGTCCAAAAAGTTATGATTTAAAATATTTTCAATACTGTTACAACAAATATGATTGGTGGCAGTAGTTGGCTAGTGGGCCTGGCACACACGCTGGCAGGCAGGAGGAAACTGCAATTCAATGGCACTAGCAGACTGATGATTCACAATCTAAGAATTTTTTATTTTAAATATTTACAATACTGTTAGAACAAAAATGATTGGTGTAACTAGTTGGCAAGTGGCCTGGCACACATGCTGGCAGGCAGGCAACTGCAATTCAATGGCACTAGTAGACTGATGATTCACAGGCAAAAAAATATTTATTTAAAATATTTACTATACTGTTATAAAAAATATGATTGGTGGGAATAGTTGGCAGCAAGTGGGCCTGGCACACACGCTGGCAGGCAGGCAACTGCAATTAGATTACACTAGCAGACTGATCTTTAAGAGTCAAAAAATTATTATTTTTAATATTTAAACTACTGTTATAACAAATATGATTGGTGGCACTAGTTGGCAAGTGGGCCTGGCACACACGCTGGCAGGCAGGTAACTGCAATTCAATGGCACTAGCAGGATGATGATTCACAGTCAAAAAAGATTTTATTTTAAATATTTACACTACTGTTATAATAACAAATATGATTTGTGGCACTAGTTGTAAAGTGGGCCTGGCACACACGCTGGCAGAAAGGCAACTGCAATTAAATAACAATAGCAGACTGATGTAACAGTTTGTTTTTAAAAAAGTTAAAAAAAATGTTACAACAGATAGGAGTAATCGCACTCAGGATAGAACTAGGCACAGTATGTGCTGGCAGCCTGAAACACAGGCTGGCACTAGTGGTGGCAGGCTGGCCTGTAAACTAAAATTAAATAACACTAGAAGACTGATGTAAAAGTTTTTTTTTACAAAACTTAATATAATGTTACACGAGATAGGAGTCGTGGACTGGCACTGAGGATGGAAGTAGGCACAGTATATGCTGGCAGCCTGACACACAGGCTGGCACTAATGGCAGCCTGGCTGACCTGGCAACTAAAATTAAATAACACTAGAAGAGGACTGATGTAAAAAAAAATTTTTTTAAATTTACACTAATGTTGTTACACCAGATATAAGTTGTGGAAAAAAGAGCTATTAATCTGTGTCACACTATATGATGTGGGCCAGAAACACACAGGCTTGATGGAAAAAGAAATTAGATTACACTAGCTAAATGATTTAAAAAATTTTTTTTTAACTTTAAAATAATGTAAAGCAGATATGAGTCGTGGCTGGTAGGTAGGGCAGCAATTAACCACACCGCAGTATGCTGTGTAAGTCAGAAACACACAGGCCTGATAGAAAATGAAATTAGATTACACTAGCAAAATGATTTAAAGGTTTTTTTTTTTTTTGAAGGTTTTTATTTTTTATTAAAAAAAATGATTTAAAGGTTTTTTTTTAATTTAAAAAGGTTAAGCACATATGAGTCGTGGCTGCTAGCCTAGGTAGGGCAGCAATTAACCACAGTATGCTCTGTAAGTCAGAAACACACAGGCCTGATAGAAAATAAATGTAGATTACACTAGCAAAATGATTTAAAGGTTTTTTTTTTTTAATTTAAAAAAGGTTAAGCACATATGAGTCGTGGCTGCTAGCCTAGGTAGGGCAGCAATTAAACACAGTATGCTCTGTAAGTCAGAAACACACAGGCCTGATAGAAAAAAAATGAGATTACACTAGCAAAATGATTTAAAGGTTTTTTTTTTTTATTGAAAAAAAGGTTAAGCACATATGAGTCGTGGCTGCTAGCCTAGGTAGGGCAGCAATTAAACACAGTATGCTCTGTAAGTCAGAAACACACAGGCCTGATAGAAAATAAAATTAGATTACACTAGCAAAATGATTTAGTTTTTTTTTTTAATTGAAAAAAAGGTTAAGCACATATGAGTCGTGGCTGCTAGCCTAGGTAGGGCAGCAATTAAACACAGTATGCTCTGTAAGTCAGAAACACACAGGCCTGATAGAAAATGAAAATAAATTACACTAGCAAAATAATTTCAAATTTTTGTTGGTTAAATTTAAACTAATGTTAAGCAGATATCAGTGGTGGCACTAATTACAGTATATGCTGTGAGCCTCACACACAGGCTGAAAGCCAGGCAAATGCAAATAAAAATACAAAGAAAAAAAAACGACTGAAGTTATAGCCCTAAAAAGGGCTTTTTGGGGTGCTGTCCTTGCAGCAGAGATGAGATGAGTCCTTCAGGACTGTTGTGGACACTAAATACACTATCCTAGCTATCTATTTCCCTATTATGTCAGCAGCAGCAGCACTAAAGCTCCTCTCACTAAGAAAGCAAGATCGTAATGAGTATAAAATGGCTGCTACCAAGGAGCTGGGAGGGTCTGTGAGGGAGTGTCTGCTGCTGATTGGCTCTATTGTGTCAGAAGGCTGTGACATACAGGGTCAAAGTTTCCTCAATGATGACACATAGGGGGTGGATCGAACCTCGCATATGTTCGCCCGCAACGGCGAATGCGAACAAGCTATGTTCGTAGGGAACCATTCGCCGGCGAACAGTTCGGGACATCACTAGCCATAAACCCTCCTCATTGTGACATACTTATTCTGTAATGTTCCATCAACAAATTAACTCTGTAATGTGACATAAACTCTCTTCATTGTGTCATACTCATTCTGGAATGTGCAATAAACTCTCCTCATTGTGGCATACTCATTATGTAATGTGCTATAAATTCTCCTGATTGTGCCATACTCCTTCTGTAATGTGCAATAAACTTTCCTCATTGAACTATACTCATTGTGTAATGTGTCATAAACTCTCCTCATTCTGCCATACTCATTATGTAATGTGCAATAAACTTTCCTCATTGTGCCATACTCATTCTGTAATGTGCAATAAACTCTCCCCATTGTGTCATACTCATTCTGTAATGTGCAATTAACTCTCCTCTTCTACCATATTCATTCTGTAATGTGCAATAAACTTTCCTCATCGTGTCACTCATTTTGTAATTTGTCATAAACTCTTCTCATTGTGCCATACTTATTCTGTAATGTGCAATACATTCTCCACATTGTATCATACTTATTCTTTATTGTGCAATAAACTCTCCTCATTGTGACATATTCATTATGTAATGTGCCATAAATTCTCCTGATTGTGCCATACTCCTTCTGTAATGTGAGATAAACTGTCCTCATTGTGCCATACTCATTCTGTAATGTGCAATAAACTCTCCTCATTGTGTCACTCATTTTGTAATTTGCCATAATCTCTCCTCATTGTGAAATACTCATTCTGTAATTTTCAATAAACTCTCCTCATTTTGTCATTCTCATTCCATAATGTGCAAAAAACTCTCCTCGTTGTGCCATACTCATTCCATAATGTGCAATAAACTCTCCTCGTTGTGCTATACTCACTCTGTAATGTGTAATATACTCTCTTTATTGTACCATACTCATTCTGTAATGTGTCATAAACTCTCCTCATTGTGCCATACTCATTCTGTAGTGTGCAAAAAAACTCTCCTCATTGTGCCTTGCTCATTCTATTATGTTCTATAAACTCTACTCATTGTGCCATACTCATTCTGTAATGTACAAAAAAACTCTCCTCAGTGTGCAATACTCATTCTGTAATGTACAAAAAATTCTCCTCATGGTGCCTTTCTCATTCTCTAATGTGAAATAAACTCTCCTCATTGTGCCATATTCGTTCTGTTATGTGCAATAAACTCTCCTCATTGTACCATACTCATTCTGTAATGTGTCATAAACTCTCCTCATTGTGCCAAAATCATTCTGTAGTGTGCAAAAAAACTCTCCTCATTGTGCCTTGCTCATTATATTATATTCTATAAACTATCCTCATTGTGCCATACTCTATCTGTAATGTACAAAAAAACTCTCCTCATTGTGCCTTACTCATTCTGTAATGTACAAATAATTCTCCTCATGGTGCCTTGCTCTTTCTCTAATGTGCAATAAACTCTCCTCAATGTGCCATACTCATTCTGCAATGTGCAATAAATTATCCACATTGTACTATACTTATTCTTTAATGTTCAATAAACTCTCCTCATTGTGTCATACTCATTCTGTAGTGTGCAATAAACTCTCCTCACTCTACCATACTTATTCTTTAAAGTGCAATAAACTCTCCTCATTTTGCCACACTCATTCTCTATTGTGCTATAAACTCTCTTAATTATGTCATACTCATCATGTAATATGCCATAAACCCTCCTCATTGTGACATACTTATTCTGTAATGTTCCATCAACAAATTAACTCTGTAATGTGAAATAAACTCTCTTCATTGTGCGATACTCATTGTGGAATGTGCAATAAACTCTCCTCAATGAGACATACTCATTATGTAATGTGCTATAAATTCTCCTGATTGTGCCATACTCCTTCTATAATGTGCAATAAACTTTCCTCATTGTGCCATACTCATTCTGTAATGTGCAATAAACTCTCCCCATTGTGTCATACTCATACTGTAATCTGCAATTAACTCTCATCTTTCTACCATATTCATTATGTAATGTGCAATAAACTCTCCTCGTTGTGCCATACTCATTTTTTATGTGCAAATAACTCACCTCCTTGTGCCATACGATTGTCAAATGTGCACAAAACTCTCCACATTGTGTCATACTCATTGTGTAATGTGCAATAAACTTTCCTCATTGTGTCACTCATTTTGTAATTTGTCATTAACTCTTCTCATTGTGCCATACTCATTCTGTAATGTGCAATAAATTCTCCACATTGTACCATACTTATTATTTATTGTGCAATAAACTCTCCTCATTGTGACATACTCATTTTGTAATGTGCCATAAATTCTCCTGATTGTGCCATACTCCTTCTGTAATGTGCAATAAACTGTCCTCATTGTGCCATACTCATTCTGTAATGTGCAATAAACTCTCCTCATTGTGTCACTCATTTTGTAATTTGTCATAATCTCTCCTCATTGTGAAATACTCATTCTGTAATTTTCAATAAACTCTCCTCATTTTGTCATTCTCATTCAGTAATGTGCAAAAAACTCTCCTCGTTGTGCCATACTCATTCCATAATATGCAAAAAACTCTCCTCGTTGAGCCATACTCATTCCATAATGTGCAATAAACTCTCCTCGTTGGGCTATACTCACTCTGTATTGTGTAATAAACTCTCCTTATTGTACCATACTCATTCTGTAATGTGTCATAAAATCTCCTCATTGTGCCATACTCATTCTGTAGTGTGCAAAAAAACTCTCCTCATTGTGCCTTGCTCATTCTATTATGTTCTATAAACTCTCCTCATTGTGCCATACTCATTCTGTAATGTACAAAAAAAAACTCTCCTCAGTGTGCAATACTCATTCTGTAATGTACAAAAAATTCTCCTCATGGTGCCTTGCTCATTCTCTAATGTGCAATAAACTCTCCTCATTGTGCCATACTCATTGTGTAATGTGTCATAGACTCTCCTCATTGTGCCATACTAATTCTGTAATGTGCAAATAACTCTTCATTCTACCATACTAATTCTGAAATGTGCAATTAACTCTCCTCATTCTACCATACTCATTCTGTTATGTGCAATAAACTCACCTCCTTGTGCCATACTCATTGTCTAATGTGCTATAAACTGTCCTCATTGTGTCATACTCATTCTGTAATGTGCAATAAACTCTCCCCATTGTGTCACTCATTTTCTAATTTGTCATAAACTCTCCTCATTGTGCCATACTCATTCTGTAATGTGTCATAAACTCTCATCATTGTGCCATGCTCATTCTGTAGTGTGAAAAAAACTCTCTTCATTGTGCCTTGCTCATTCCGTAATGTACAAAAAAACTCTCCTCATTGTGCCATACTCATTCTGTAATGTACAAAAAATTCTCCTCATGGTGCCTTGCTCATTCTGTAATGTACAAAAAATTCTCCTCATGGTACCTTGCTCATTCTCTAATGTGCAATAAACTCTCCTCATTGTGCCATACTCATTGTGTAATGTGTCATAGATTCTCCTCATTGTGCCATACTAATTCTGTAATGTGCAATAAACTCTCCTCATTGTGTCACTCATTTTGTAATTTGTCATAATCTCTCCTCATTGTGAAATACTCATTCTGTAATTTTCAATAAACTCTCCTCATTTTGTCATTCTCATTCAGTAATGTGCAAAAAACTCTCCTCGTTGTGCCATACTCATTCCATAATATGCAAAAAACTCTCCTCGTTGAGCCATACTCATTCCATAATGTGCAATAAACTCTCCTCGTTGGGCTATACTCACTCTGTAATGTGTAATAAACTCTCCTTATTGTACCATACTCATTCTGTAATGTGTCATACAATCTTCTCATTGTGCCATACTCATTCTGTAGTGTGCAAAAAAACTCTCCTCATTGTGCCTTGCTCATTCTATTATGTTCTATAAACTCTCCTCATTGTGCCATACTCATTCTGTAATGTACAAAAAAAACTCTCCTCAGTGTGCAATACTCATTCTGTAATGTACAAAAAATTCTCCTCATGGTGCCTTGCTCATTCTCTAATGTGCAATAAACTCTCCTCATTGTGCCACACTTGTTCTGTTATGTGCAATAATCTCTCCTCATTGTACCATACTCATTCTGTAATGTGTCATAAACTCTCATCATTGTGCCATGCTCATTCTGTAGTGTGAAAAAAACTCTCTTCATTGTGCCTTGCTCATTCTGTAATGTACAGAAAAACTCTCCTCATTGTGCCATACTCATTCTGTAATGTACAAAAAATTCTCCTCATGGTGCCTTGCTCATTCTGTAATGTACAAAAAATTCTCCTCATGGTACCTTGCTCATTCTCTAATGTGCAATAAACTCTCCTCATTGTGCCATACTCATTGTGTAATGTGTCATAGATTCTCCTCATTGTGCCATACTAATTCTGTAATGTGCAATTAACTCTCTTCATTCTACCATACTATCGGCTAGATTTGGAGTTTGGCGGTAAAAGGGCTGTTAACGCTCCGCGGGTTTTTTTCTGGCCGCACCATAAATTTAACTCTGGTATCGAGAGTTCAAACAAATGCTGCGTTAGGCTCCAAAAAAGGAGCGTAGAGCATTTTTACCGCAAATGCAACTCTCGATACCAGAGTTGCTTACGGACGCGGCCGGCCTCAAAAACGTGCTCGTGCACGATTCTCCCATAGGAAACAATGGGGCTGTTTGAGCTGAAAAAAAACCTAACACCTGCAAAAAAGCAGCGTTCAGCTCCTAACGCAGCCCCATTGTTTCCTATGGGGAAACACTTCCTACGTCTGCACCTAACACTCTAACATGTACCCCGAGTCTAAACACCCCTAGCCTTACACTTATTAACCCCTAATCTGCCGCCCCCGCTATCGCTGACCCCTGCATTACACTTTTAACCCCTAATCTGCCGCTCCGTAAACCGCTGCCACCTACGTTATCCCTATGTACCCCTAATCTGCTGCCCTAACATCGCCGACCCCTATGTTATATTTATTAACCCCTAATCTGCCCCCCACAACGTCGCCGACACCTACCTACACTTATTAACCCCTAATCTGCCGACCGGACCTGAGCGCTACTATAATAAAGTTATTAACCCCTAATCCGCCTCACTAACCCTATCATAAATAGTATTAACCCCTAATCTGCCCTCCCTAACATCGCCGACACCTACCTTCAATTATTAACCCCTAATCTGCCGACCGGAGCTCACCGCTATTCTAATAAATGTATTAACCCCTAAAGCTAAGTCTAACCCTAACACTAACACCCCCCTAAGTTAAATATAATTTTTATCTAACGAAATAAATTAACTCTTATTAAATAAATGATTCCTATTTAAAGCTAAATACTTACCTGTAAAATAAATCCTAATATAGCTACAATATAAATTACATTTATATTATAGCTATTTTAGGATTAATATTTATTTTACAGGTAACTTTGTATTTATTTTAACCAGGTACAATAGCTATTAAATAGTTAAGAACTATTTAATAGCTACCTAGTTAAAATAATTACAAATTTACCTGTAAAATAAATCCTAACCTAAGTTATAATTAAACCTAACACTACCCTATCAATAAAATAATTAAATAAACTACCTACAATTACCTACAATTAACCTAACACTACACTATCAATAAATTAATTAAACACAATTGCTACAAATAAATACAATTAAATAAACTATCTAAAGTACAAAAAATAAAAAAGAACTAAGTTACAGAAAATAAAAAAATATTTACAAACATAAGAAAAATATTACAACAATTTTAAACTAATTACACCTACTCTAAGCCCCCTAATAAAATAACAAAGACCCCCAAAATAAAAAATTCCCTACCCTATTCTAAAATACAAAAATTACAAGCTCTTTTACCTTACCAGCCCTGAACAGGGCCCTTTGCGGGGCATGCCCCAAGAATTTCAGCTCTTTTGCCTGTAAAAAAAAACATACAATACCCCCCCCCCCAACATTACAACCCACCACCCACATACCCCTAATCTAACCCAAACCCCCCTTAAATAAACCTAACACTAAGCCCCTGATGATCTTCCTACCTTGTCTTCACCATGCCAGGTTCACCGATCCGTCCTGGCTCCAAGATCTTCATCCAACCCAAGCGGGGGTTGGCGATCCATAATCCGGTGCTCCAAAGTCTTCCTCCTATCCGGCAAGAAGAGGACATCCGGACCGGCAAACATCTTCTCCAAGCGGCATCTTCTATGTTCTTCCATCCGATGACGACCGGCTCCATCTTGAAGACCTCCAGCGCGGATCCATCCTCTTCTTCCGACGACTAGACGACGAATGACGGTTCCTTTAAGGGACGTCATCCAAGATGGCGTCCCTCGAATTCCGATTGGCTGATAGGATTCTATCATCCAATCGGAATTAAGGTAGGAATTTTCTGATTGGCTGATGGAATCAGCCAATCAGAATCAAGTTCAATCCGATTGGCTGATCCAATCAGCCAATCAGATTGAGCTCGCATTGTATTGGCTGATCGGAACAGCCAATAGAATGCGAGCTCAATCTGATTGGCTGATTGGATCAGCCAATCGGATTGAACTTGATTCTGATTGGCTGATTCCATCAGCCAATCAGAAAATTCCTACCTTAATTCCGATTGGCTGATAGAATCCTATCAGCCAATCGGAATTCGAGGGACGCCATCTTGGATGACGTCCCTTAAAGGAACCGTCATTCGTCGTCTAGTCGTCGGAAGAAGAGGATGGATCCGCGCTGGAGGTCTTCAAGATGGAGCCGGTCGTCATCGGATGGAAGAACATAGAAGATGCCGCTTGGAGAAGATGTTTGCCGGTCCAGATGTCCTCTTCTTGCCGGATAGGAGGAAGACTTTGGAGCACCGGATTATGGATCGCCAACCCCCGCTTGGGTTGGATGAAGATCTTGGAGCCAGGACGGATCGGTGAACCTGGCATGGTGAAGACAAGGTAGGAAGATCATCAGGGGCTTAGTGTTAGGGTTATTTAAGGGGGGTTTGGGTTAGATTAGGGGTATGTGGGTGGTGGGTTGTAATGTTGGGGGGGGGGTATTGTATGTTTTCTTTTACAGGCAAAAGAGCTGAACTTCTTGGGGCATGCCCCGCAAAGGGCCCTGTTCAGGGCTGGTAAGGTAAAAGAGCTTGTAACTTTTTAAATTTAGAATAGGGTAGGGAATTTTTTATTTTGGGGGTCTTTGTTATTTTATTAGGGGGCTTAGAGTAGGTGTAATTAGTTTAAAATTGTTGTAATATTTTTCTTATGTTTGTAAATATTTTTTTATTTTCTGTAACTTAGTTCTTTTTTATTTTTTGTACTTTAGATAGTTTATTTAATTGTATTTAT
Source organism: Bombina bombina (assembly GCF_027579735.1). NCBI lineage: Eukaryota > Metazoa > Chordata > Amphibia > Anura > Bombinatoridae > Bombina > Bombina bombina. The sequence goes on from NC_069501.1 coordinate 1,040,989,689, forward strand.
TTGTAGCAATTGTGTTTAATTAATTTATTGATAGTGTAGTGTTAGGTTAATTGTAGGTAATTGTAGGTAGTTTATTTAATTATTTTATTGATAGGGTAGTGTTAGGTTTAATTATATCTTAGGTTAGGATTTATTTTACAGGTAAATTTGTAATTATTTTAACTAGGTAACTATTAAATAGTTCTTAACTATTTAATAGCTATTGTACCTGGTTAAAATAAATACAAAGTTACCTGTAAAATAAATATTAATCCTAAAATAGCTATAATATAAATGTAATTTATATTGTAGCTATATTAGGATTTATTTTACAGGTAAGTATTTAGCTTTAAATAGGAATCATTTATTTAATAAGAGTTAATTTATTTCGTTAGATAAAAATTATATTTAACTTAGGGGGGTGTTAGGGTTAGACTTAGCTTTAGGGGTTAATACATTTATTAGAATAGCGGTGAGCTCCGGTCGGCAGATTAGGGGTTAATAATTGAAGGTAGGTGTCGGCGATGTTAGGGAGGGCAGATTAGGGGTTAATACTATTTATGATAGGGTTAGTGAGGCGGATTAGGGGTTAATAACTTTATTATAGTAGCGCTCAGGTCCGCTCGGCAGATTAGGGGTTAATAAGTGTAGGTAGGTGTCGGCGACGTTGTGGGGGGCAGATTAGGGGTTAATAAATATAACATAGGGGTCGGCGATGTTAGGGGCAGAAGATTAGGGGTACATAGGGATAACGTAGGTGGCGGCGATTTGCGGTCGGAAGATTAGGGGTTAATTATTTTAAGTAGCTTGCGGCGACGTTGTGTGGGGCAAGTTAGGGGTTAATAAATATAATATAGGGGTCGGCGGGGTTAGGGGCAGCAGATTAGGGGTACATAAGTATAACGTAGGTGGCGGTCGGCAGATTAGGGGTTAAAAATTTTAATCGAGTGGCGGCGATGTGGGGGGACCTCGGTTTAGGGGTACATAGGTAGTTTATGGGTGTTAGTGTAGTTTAGGGTACAGTAGTTAAGAGCTTTATGAACCGGCGTTAGCCAGAAAGCTCTTAACTCCTGCTTTTTTCAGGCGGCTGGAATCTTGTCGTTAGAGCTCTAACGCTCACTGCAGAAACGACTCTAAATACCAGCGTTAGAAAGATCCCATTGAAAAGATAGGCTACGCAAATGGCGTAGGGGGATCTGCGGTATGGAAAAGTCGCGGCTGTAAAGTGAGCGTTAGACCCTTTAATCACTGACTCCAAATACCAGCGGGCGGCCAAAACCAGCGTTAGGAGCCTCTAACGCTGGTTTTGACGGCTACCGCCGAACTCTAAATCTAGGCCTAATTCTGAAATGTGCAATTAACTATCCTCATTCTACCATACTCATTCTGTTATGTGCAATAAACTCACCTCCTTGTGCATACTCGTCTAATGTGCTATAAACTGTCCTCATTGTGTCATACTCATTCTGCAATGTGCAATAAACTCTCCCCATTGTGTCACTCATTTTGTAATTTGTCATAAACTTTCCTCATTTTGCCATACTCATTCTGTAATGTGCAATAAATTATCCATATTGTACCTAACTTATTCTTTAATGTCCAATAAACTCTCCTCATTGTGTCATACTCATTCTGTAGTGTGCAATAAACTCTCCTCACTCTACCATACTAAGGCCTAGATTTGGAGTTCGGCGGTAGATGGGCTGTTAACGCTCCGCGGGCTTTTTTCTGGCCGCACCATAAATTTAACTCTGGTATCGAGAGTTCAAACAAATGCTGCGTTAGGCTCCAAAAAAGGAGCGTAGAGCATTTTTACCGCAAATGCAACTCTCGATACCAGAGTTGCTTACGGACGCGGCCAGCCTCAAAAACGTGCTCGTGCACGATTCTCCCATAGGAAACAATGGGACTGTTTGAGCTGCAAAAAAGCAGCGTTCAGCTCCTAACGCAGCCCCATTGTTTCCTATGGGGAAACACTTCCTACGTCTGCACCTAACACTCTAACATGTACCCCGAGTCTAAACACCCCTAACCTTACACTTATTAACCCCTAATCTGCCGCTCCCGCTATCGCTGACCCCTGCATATTTTTTTTAACCCCTAATCTGCCGCTCCGTAAACCGCTGCAACCTACGTTATCCCTATGTACCCCTAATCTGCTGCCCTAACATCGCCGACCCCTATATTATATTTATTAACCCCTAATCTGCCCCCCTCAACGTCGCCGACACCTGCCTACACTTATTAACCCCTAATCTGCCGAGCGGACCTGAGCGCTACTATAATAAAGTTATTAACCCCTAATCCGCCTCACTAACCCTATCATAAATAGTATTAACCCCTAATCTGCCCTCCCTAACATCGCCGACACCTACCTTCAATTATTAACCCCTAATCTGCCGAGCGGACCTCACCGCTATTCTAATAAATGTATTAACCCCTAAAGCTAAGTCTAACCCTAACACTAACACCCCCCTAACTTAAATATAATTTACATCTAACGAAATAAATTAACTCTTATTAAATAAATTATTCCTATTTAAAGCTAAATACTTACCTGTAAAATAAATCCTAATATAGCTACAATATAAATTATAATTATATTATAGCTATTTTAGGATTAATATTTATTTTACAGGCAACTTTGTAATTATTTTAACCAGGTACAATAGCTATTAAATAGTTAAGAACTATTTAATAGTTACCTAGTTAAAATAATAACAAATTTACCTGTAAAATAAATCCTAACCTAAGATATAATTAAACCTAACACTACCCTATCAATACATTAATTAAATAAACTACCTACAATTACCTACAATTAACCTAACACTACACTATCAATAAATTAATTAAACACAATTCCTACAAATAAATACAATTAAATAAACTAGCTAAAGTACAAAAAATAAAAAAGAACTAAGTTACAAAAAATAAAAAAATATTTACAAACATAAGAAAAATATTACAACAATTTTAAACTAATTACACCTACTCTAAGCCCCCTAATAAAATAACAAAGCCCCCCAAAATAAAAAATTCCCTACCCTATTCTAAATTAAAAAAGTTACAAGCTCTTTTACCTTACCAGCCCTGAACAGGGCCCTTTGTGGGGCATGCCCCAAGAATTTCAGCTCTTTTGCCTGTAAAAAAAAACATACCATACCCCCCCCCCCCAACATTACAACCCACCACCCACATACCCCTAATCTAACCCAAACCCCCCTTAAAGAAACCTAACACTAAGCCCCTGAAGATCTTCCTACCTTGTCTTCACCATCCAGGTATCACCGATCCGTCCTGGCTCCAACATCTTCATCCAACCCAAGCGGGGGTTGGCAATCCATCATCCGGTGGATGAAGAGGTCCAGAAGAGGCTCCAAAGTCTTCCTCCTATCCGGCAAGAAGAGGACATCCGTTCCGATCAGCCAATAGAATGCGAGCTCAATCTGATTGGCTGATTGGATCAGCCAATCGGATTGAACTTGATTCTGATTGGCTGATTCCATCAGCCAATCAGAAAATTCCTACCTTAATTCCGATTGGCTGATAGAATCCTATCAGCCAATCGGAATTCGAGGGACGCCATCTTGGATGACGTCCCTTAAAGGAACCGTCATTCGTCGGGAGACAACGGAAGAAGAGGATGGATCCGCGTCGCCTGCTTCAAGATGGACCCGCTCCGCACCGGATGGAAGAAGATCGAAGATGCCGCTTGGAGAAGATGTTTGCCGGTCCGGATGTCCTCTTCTTGCCGGATAGGAGGAAGACTTTGGAGCCTCTTCTGGACCTCTTCAGCCACCGGATGATGGATCGCCAACCCCCGCTTGGGTTGGATGAAGATGTTGGAGCCAGGACGGATCGGTGATACCTGGATGGTGAAGACAAGGTAGGAAGATCTTCAGGGGCTTAGTGTTAGGTTTCTTTAAGGGGGGTTTGGGTTAGATTAGGGGTATGTGGGTGGTGGGTTGTAATGTTGGGAGGGGTATGGTATGTTTTTTTTTACAGGCAAAAGAGCTGAAATTCTTGGGGCATGCCCCGCAAAGGGCCCTGTTCAGGGCTGGTAAGGTAAAAGAGCTTGTAACTTTTTAAATTTAGAATAGGGTAGGGAATTTTTTATTTTGGGGGGCTTTGTTATTTTATTAGGGGGCTTAGAGTAGGTGTAATTAGTTTAAAATTGTTGTAATATTTTTCTTATGTTTGTAAATATTTTTTTATTTTTTGTAACTTAGTTCTTTTTTATTTTTTGTACTTTAGCTAGTTTATTTAATTGTATTTATTTGTAGGAATTGTGTTTAATTAATTTATTGATAGTGTAGTGTTAGGTTAATTGTAGGTAATTGTAGGTAGTTTATTTAATTAATTTATTGATAGGGTAGTGTTAGGTTTAATTATATCTTAGGTTAGGATTTATTTTACAGGTAAATTTGTTATTATTTTAACTAGGTAACTATTAAATAGTTCTTAACTATTTAATAGCTATTGTACCTGGTTAAAATAATTACAAAGTTGCCTGTAAAATAAATATTAATCCTAAAATAGCTATAATATAATTATAATTTATATTGTAGCTATATTAGGATTTATTTTACAGGTAAGTATTTAGCTTTAAATAGGAATAAGTTATTTAATAAGAGTTAATTTATTTTGTTAGATGTAAATTATATTTAAGTTAGGGGGGTGTTAGTGTTAGGGTTAGACTTAGCTTTAGGGGTTAATCCATTTATTAGAATAGCGATGAGCTCCGGTCGTCAGATTAGGGGTTAATAATTGAAGGTAGGTGTCGGCGATGTTAGGGAGGGCAGATTAGGGGTTAATACTATTTATGATAGGGTTAGTGAGGCGGGTTAGGGGTTAATAACTTTATTATAGTAGCGGTGCGGTCCGCTCGGCAGATTAGGGGTTAATAAGTGTAGGCAGGTGTCGGCGACGTTGAGGGGGGCAGATTAGGGGTTAATAAATATAATATAGGGGTCGGCGGTGTTAGGGGCAGCAGATTAGGGGTACATAGGGATAACGTAGGTGGCGGCGCTTTGCGGTCGGAAGATTAGGGGTTAATTATTTTAAGTAGCTGGCGGCGACGTTGTGGGGGGCAGGTTAGGGGTTAATAAATGTAATACAGGGGTCGGCGGGGTTAGGGGCAGCAGATTAGGGGTACATAAGTATAACGTAGGTGGCGGTCGGCAGATTAGGGGTTAAAATATTTTAATCGAGTGGCGGCGATGTGGGGGGAGCTCGGTTTAGGGGTACATAGGTAGTTTATGGGTGTTAGTGTACTTTAGGGTACAGTAGTTAAGAGCTTTATGAACCGGCGTTAGCCCAGAAAGCTCTTAACTCCTGCTATTTTCAGGCGGCTGGAGTTTTGTCGTTAGAGCTCTAACGCTCACTTCAGAAACGACTCTAAATACCGGCGTTAGGAAGATCCCATTGAAAAGATAGGATACGCAAATGGCGTAGGGGGATCTGCGGTATGGAAAAGTCGCGGCTGAAAAGTGAGCGTTAGACCCTTTAATCACTGACTCCAAATACCAGCGGGCGGCCAAAACCAGCGTTAGGAGCCTCTAACGCTGGTTTTGACGGCTACCGCCGAACTCCAAATCTAGGCCTTATTCTTTAAAGTGCAATAAACTCTCCTCATTGTGCCACACTCATTCTCTATTGTGCCATAAACTATCTTAATTATGTCATACTCATCCTGTAATATGCCATAAACCCTCCTCATTGTGACATATTTATTCTGTAATGTTCCATCAACAAATTAACTCTGTAATGTGACATAAACTCGCCTCATTGTGCCATACTCATTCTGGAATGTGCAATAAACTCTCCTCATTGTGACATACTCATTATGTAAGGTGCTATAAATTCTCCTTATTGTGCCATACTCCTTCTGTAATGTGCAATAAACTTTCCTCATTGTGCCATACTCATTGTGTAATGTGTCATAAACTCTCCTCATTCTGCCATACTCATTATGTAATGTGCAATAAACTTTCCTCATTCTGCCATACTCATTATGTAATGTGCAATAAACGTTCCTCATTGTGCCATACTCATTCTGTAATGTGCAATAAACTCTCCTCTTTCTACCATATTCATTCTGTAATGTGCAATAAACTCTCCTCATTGTGCCATACTGATTTTGTTATGTGCAAATAACTCACCTCCTTGTGCCATACGTATTGTCAAATGTGCACAAAACTCTCCACATTGTGTCATACTCATTGTGTAATGTGCAATAAACTTTCCTCATTGTGTCACTCATTTTGTAATTTGTCATAAACTCTTCTCATTGTGCCATACTCATTCTGTAATGTTTTATAAACTCTCTTCATTGTGCCATACTCATTCTGTAATGTGCAATAAATTCTCCACATTGTACCATACTTATTCTTTATTGTGCAATAAACTCTCCTCATTGTGAGATATTCATTATGCAATGTGCCATAAATTCTCCTGATTGTGCCATACTCCTTCTGTAATGTGCAATAAACTGTCCTCATTGTGCCATACTCATTCTGTAATGTGCAATAAACTCTCCTCATTGTGTCACTCATTTTGTAATTTATCATAATCTCTCCTCATTGGGAAATACTTATTCTGTAATTTTCAATAAACTCTCCTCATTTTGTCATTCTAATTCAGTAATGTGCAAAAAAACTCTCCTCGTTGTGCCATACTCATTACATAATGTGCAAAAAACTCTCCTCGTTGTGCCATACTCATTCCATAATGTGCAATAAACTCTCCTCATTGTGCTATACTCACTCTGTAATGTGTAATAAACTCTCCTTATTGTACCATACTCATTCTGTAATGTGTCATAAACTCTCCTCATTGTGCCATACTCATTCTGTAGTGTGCAAAAAACTCTCCTCATTGAGCCTTGCTCATTCTATTATGTTATATAAACTCTCCTCATTGTGCCATACTCATTCTGTAATGTACAAAAAAACTCTACTCAGTGTGGAATACTCATTCTGTAATGTACAAAAAAATATCCTCATGGTACCTTGCTCATTCTCTAATGTGCAATAAACTCTCCTCATTGTGCCATACTTGTTCTGTTATGTGCAATAAACTCTCCTCATTGTACCAAACTCATTCTGTAGTGTGCAAAAAAACTCTCCTCATTGTGCCTTGCTCATTCTATTATATTCTATAATCTCTCCTCATTGTACCATACTCTATCTGTAATGTACAAAAAAACTCTCCTCATTGTGCCATTCTCATTCTGTAATGTGCAAAAAATTCTCCTCATGGTGCCTTGCTCATTCTCTAATGTGCAATAAACTCTCCTCATTGTGCCATACTCATTGTGTAATGTGTCATAGATTCTCCTCATTGTGCCATACTAATTCTGTAATGTGCAATTAACTGTCTTCATTCTACCATACTAATTCTGTAATGTGCAATTAACACTCCTCATTCTACCATACTCATTCTGTTATGTGCAATAAACTCTCCTCCTTGTGCATACTCGTCTAATGTGCTATAAACTGTCCTCATTGTGTCATACTCATTCTGCAATGTGCAATCAACTCTCCCCATTTTGTCACTCATTTTGTAATTTGTCATAAACTCTCCTCATTTTGCCATACTCATTCTGTAATGTGCAATAAATTATCCACATTGTACCATACTTATTCTTTAATGTCCAATAAACTCTCCTCATTGTGTCATACTCATTCTGTAGTGTGCAATAAACTCTCCTCACTCTACCATACTTATTCTTTAAAGTGCAATAAACTCTCCTCATTGTGCCACACTCATTCTGTATTGTGCCATAAACTATCTTAATTATGTCATACTCATCCTGTAATATGCCATAAACCCTCCTCATTGTGACATATTTATTCTGTAATGTTCCATCAACAAATTAACTCTGTAATGTGACATAAACTCTCCTCATTGTGCCATACTCATTCTGGAATGTGCAATAAATTCTCCTCATTGTGACATACTCATTATGTAATATGCTATAAATTCTCCTTATTGTGCCATACTCCTTCTGTAATGTGCAATAAACTTTCCTCATTGTGCCATACTCATTGTGTAATGTGTCATAAACTCTCCTCATTCTGCCATACTCATTATGTAACGTGCAATAAACTTTCCTCATTGTGCCATACTCATTCTGTAATGTGCAATAAACTCTCCCCATTGTGTCATACTCATACTGTAATCTGCAATTAACTCTCCTCTTTCTACCATATTCATTCTGTAATGTGCAATAAACTCTCCACATTGTGTCATACTCATTATGTAATGTGCAATAAACTTTCCTCATTGTGTCACTCATTTTGTAATTTGTCATAAACTCTTCTCATTGTGCCATACTCATTCTGTAATGTGCAATAAACTCTCCTCATTGTGACATATTCATTATGTAATGTGCCATAAATTCTCCTGATTGTGCCATACTCCTTCTGTAATGTGCAATAAACTGTCCTCATTGTGACATATTTATTCTGTAATGTTCCATCAACAAATTAACTCTGTAATGTGACATAAACTCTCCTCATTGTGCCATACTCATTCTGGAATGTGCAATAAACTCTCCTCATTGTGACATACTCATTATGTAATGTGCTATAAATTCTCCTTATTGAGCCATACTCCTTCTGTAATGTGCATAAACTTTCCTCATTGTGTAATGTGTCATAAACTCTCCTGATTCTGCCATACTCATTATGTAATGTGCAATAAACTTTCCTCATTGTGCCATACTCATTCTGTAATGTACAAAAAATTCTCCTCATGGTGCCTTACTCCTTCTCTAATGTGCAATAAACTCTCCTCATTGTGCCATACTCATTGTGTAATGTGTCATAGATTCTCCTCATTGTGCCATACTAATTCTGTAATGTGCAATTAACTCTCTGTATTCTACCATACTAATTATGTAATGTGCAATTAACTCTCCTCATTCGACCATACTCATTGTGTTATGTGCAATAAACTCACCTCCTTGTGCCATACTCGTCTAATGTGGTATAAACTGTCCTCATTGTGTCATACTCATTCTGTAATGTGCAATAAACTTGCCTCATTCTGCCATACTCATTCTGTAATGTGCAATAAACTCTCCCAATTGTTTCACTCATTTTGTAATTTGTCATAAACTCTTTTCATTTTGCCATACTCATTCTGGAATGTGCAATAAACTCTCCTCATGGTGACATACTCATTATGTAATTTGCTATAAATTCTCCTGATTGTGCCATACTCCTTCTGTAATGTGTCATAAACTCTCCTTATTCTGCCATACTCATTTTGTAATGTGCAATAAACTCTCCCCATTGTGTCATACTCATACTGTAATCTGCAATTAACTCTCCTCTTTCTACCATATTCATTCTGTAATGTGCAATAAACTCTCCTCATTGTGCCATACTCATTTTGTTATGTGCAAATAACTCACCTCCTTGTGCCATACGCATTGTCAAATGTGCACAAAACTCTCCACATTGTGTCATACTCACTGTGTAATGTGCAATAAACTTTCCTCATTGTGTCACTCATTTTGTAATTTGTCATAAACTCTTCTCATTGTGCCATACTCATTCTGTAATGTGCAATAAATTCTCCACATTGTACCATACTTATTCTTTATTGTGCAATAAACTCTCCTCATTGTGACATATTCATTTTGTAATGTGCCATAAATTCTCCTGATTGTGCCATACTCCTTCTGTAATGTGCAATAAATAGTCATCATTGTGCCATACTCATTATGTAATGTGCAATAAACTCTCCTCATTGTGTCACTCATTTTGTAATTTATCATAATCTCTCCTCATTGTGAAATACTTATTCTGTAATTTTCAATAAACTCTCCTCATTTTGTCATTCTCATTCAGTAATGTGCAAAAAACTCTTCTCGTTGTGCCATACTCATTCCATAATGTGCAATAAACTCTCCTCGTTGTGCTATACTCACTCTGTAATGTGTAATAAACTCTCCTTATTGTACCATACTCATTCTGTAATGTGTCATAAACTCTCCTCATTGTGCCATACTCATTCTGTAGTGTGCCAAAAAACTCTCCTCATTGTGCCTTGCTCATTCTATTATGTTATATAAACTCTCCTCATTGTGCCATACTCATTCTGTAACGTACAAAAAACTCAACTCAGTGTGGAATACTCATTCTGTAATGTACAAAAACTTATCTTCATGGTGCCTTGCTCATTCTCTAATTTGCAATAAACTCTCCTCATTGTGCCATACTCGTTCTGTTATGTGCAATAAACTCTCCTCATTGTACCATACTCATTCTGTAATGTGTCATAAACTCTCCTCATTGTGCCATACTCATTCTGTAGTGTGAAAAAAACTCTCCTTATTGTGCCTTGCTCATTCTATTATATTCTATAAACTCTCCTCATTGTACCATACTCTATCTGTAATGTACAAAAAAACTCTCCTCATTGTGCCATTCTCATTCTGTAATGTACAAAAAATTATCCTCATGGTGCCTTGCTCATTCTCTAATGTGCAATAAACTCTCCTCATTGTGCCATACTCATTGTGTAATGTGTCATAGATTCTCCTCATTGTGACATACTAATTCTGTAATGTGCAATTAACTCTCTTCATTATACCATACTAATTATGTAATGTGCAATTAACTCTCCTCATTCTACCATACTCATTCTGTTATGTGCAATAAACTCACCTCCTCTTGCCATACTCGTCTAATGTGCTATAAACTGTCCTCATTGTGTCATACTCATTCTGTAATGTGCAATAAACTCTCCCAATTCTGTCACTCATTTTGTAATTTGTCATAAACTCTCCTCATTGTGCCATACTCATTCTGGAATGTGCAATAAACTCTCCTCTTTGTGACATACTCATTATGTAATGTGTTATAAATTCTCCTGATTGTGCCATACTCCTTCTGTAATGTGCAATAAACTTTCCTCATTGTGCCATACTCATTGTGTAATGTGTCATAAACTCTCCTTATTCTGCCATACTCATTCTGTAATGTGCAATAAACTCTCCCCATTGTGTCATACTCATGCTGTAATCTGCAATTAACTCTCCTCTTTCTACCATATTCATTCTGTAATGTGCAATAAACTCTCCTCATTGTGCCATACTGATTTTGTTATGTGCAAATAACTCACCTCCTTGTGCCATACGCATTGTCAAATGTGCACAAAACACTCCACATTGTGTCATACTCATTGTGTAATGTTCAATAAACTTCCTCATTGTGTCACTCATTTTGTAATTTGTCATAAACTCTTCTCATTGTGCCATACTCATTCTGTAATGTTCAATAAATTCTCCACTTTGTACCATACTTATTCTTTATTGTGCAATAAACTATCCTCATTGTGACATATCCATTATGTAATGTGCCATAAATTCTCCTGATTGTGCCATACTCCTTCTGTAATGTGCAATAAACTCTCCTCATTGTGCCATACTCATTGTGTAATGTGTCATAAACTCTCCTCATTGTGTCACTCATTTTGTAATTTATCATAATCTCTCCTCATTGTGAAATACTTATTCTGTAATTTTCAATAAACTCTCCTCATTTTGTCATTCTCATTCAGTAATGTGCAAAAAAACTCTCCTCGTTGTGCCATACTCATTCCATAATGTGCAAAAAACTCTTCTCGTTGTGCCATACTCATTCCATAATGTGCAATAAACTCTCTTCGTTGTGCTATACTCACTCTGTAATGTGTAATAAACTCTCCTTATTGTACCATACTCATTCTGTAATGTGTCATAAACTCTCCTCATTGTGCCATACTCATTCTGTAGTGTGCAAAAAAACTCTCCTCATTGTGCCTTGCTCATTCTATTATGTTATATAAACTCTCCTCATTGTGCCATACTCATTCTGTAATGTACAAAAAAACTCTACTCAGTGTGGATTACTCATTCTGTAATGTACAAAAAATTATCCTCATGGTGCCTTGCTCATTCTCTAATGTGCAATAAACTCTCCTCATTGTGCCATACTCATTCTGTTATGTGCAATAAACTCTCCTCATTGTACCATACTCATTTTGTAATGTGTCATAAACTCTCCTCATTGTGCCATACTCTTTCTGTAGTGTGGAAAAAACTCTCCTCATTGTGCCTTGCTCATTCTATTATATTCTATAAACTCTCCTCATTGTACCATATTCTATCTGTAATGTACAAAAAAACTCTCCTCATTGTGCCATTCTCATTCTGTAATGTACAAAAAATTATCCTCATGGTGCCTTGCTCATTCTCTAATGTGCAATAAACTCTCCTCATTGTGCCATACTCATTCTGTAATGTGTCATAGATTCTCCTCATTGTGCCATACTAATTCTGTAATGTGCAATTAACTCTCTTCATTATACCATACTAATTATGTAATGTGCAATTAACTCTTCTCTTTCTACCATACTCATTCTGTTATGTGCAATAAACTCATCTCCTTGTGCCATACTCATCTAATGTGGTATAAACTGTCCTCATTGTGTCATACTCATTCTGTAATGTGCAATAAACTCTCCCAATTCTGTCACTCATTTTGTAATTTGTCATAAACTCTCCTCATTTTGCCATACCCATTCTGTAATGTGCAATAAAGTATCCACATTGTACTATACTTATTCTTTAATGTCCAATAAACTCTCCTCATTGTGTCATACTCATTCTGTAGTGTGCAATAAACTCTCCTCACTCTATCATACTTATTCTTTAAAGTGCAATAAACTCTTCTCATTGTGCCACACTCATTCTCTATTGTGCCATAAACTCTCTTAATTATGTCATACTCATCCTGTAATATGCCATAAACCCTCCTCATTGTGACATACTTATTCTGTAATGTTCCATCAACAAATTAACTCTGTAATGGGACATAAACTCTCCTCATTGTGCCATACTCATTCTGGAATGTGCAATAAACTCTCCTCATTGTGACATACTCATTATGTAATGTGCAATAAACTCTACTCATTGTGCCATACTCCTTCTGTAATGTGCAATAAACTTTCCTCATTGTGCCATACTCATTGTGTAATGTGTCATAAACTCTCCTTATTCTGCCATACTCATTATGTAATGTGCAATAAACTTTCCTCATTGTGCCATACTCATTCTGTAATGTGCAATAAACTCTCCCCATTGTGTCATACTCATACTGTAATCTGCAATTAACTCTCCTCTTTCTACCATATTCATTCTGTAATGTGCAATAATCTCTCCTGATTGTGCCATACTCATTTTGTTATGTGCAAATAACTCACCTCCTTGTGCCATACGCATTGTCAAATGTGCACAAAACTCTCCACATTGTGTCATACTCATTGTGTAATGTGCAATAAACTTTCCTCATTGTGTCACTTATTTTGTAATTTGTCATAAACTCTACTCATTTTGTAATGTGCAATAAATTCTCCACATTGTACCATACTTATTCTTTATTGTGCAATAAACTCTCCTCATTGTGACATTCTCATTGTGTAATGTGCCATAAATTCTCCTGATTGTGCCATACTCTTTCTGCAATGTGCAATAAACTGTCCTCATTGTGGCATATTCATTTTGTAATTTGTCATAATCTCTCCTCATTGTGAAATACTTATTCTGTAATTTTTTTTTTTTATGCTTTATTTATTGAATAAGCCATCAAAAATAATACAATCATAGTGATCAAATAATGTCTGCCATGCAGGGCACAATAACAAAATTTATAATACATATAAACTGATACAGACTTAGCAATTTTATATCATTCCTCCATGATTTGTTAGCATCTCAACAAAAACTTGGCTTAAATTTTTTCTTTTTTTTTTTTTCCCCTTCCCTTCCCCTTATTGACATCTATAAAACAAAAATGAAAACAGAAGCGACAAAAAAAAAAAAAAAAAAAAGATGGCGTTTGCCACACAAGGCACAAAAACAGCATATATACGGTAATATATATAAGCTAAAACAGGCTTAACACTTTAGTATCATTCCTTCATAATTAAATATCTGAACAAAAACATGCCTTAATTTTTGTTTTTCCGAGAAAAAAGAAAGAAAAGAAAAAAAAACCAAAAAAAAAACCCCTCCATCCCCTCCCTACTCACTGGTCCCCTTATATATAACCTAATTTGGTCCTATAGATTATTCCCTATAACTGGAGATCCATGACGCCGGAAATTCATCATGTAGTACTAACTCTATAAAGCTATCTGAACTTAAAAACGGGGATAGTATTCGTTTTTGAATATGAAGTGGATACGACTTAATTATTGGCAACCAATCTAGCAAAAAAGTTTTTATTTTATTTTCTTTGGCGGATTTTAGGCGAAAGGACTCAAAAATTATTTGGTTTTGTATTCCCTGAGTGAGCATAGAAAAAGAGGGGGCCGATTTCGCTTTCCAATTTTTTGCTATAAGATGTCTAGTCGATGTTTTTAATCTCAAAGGAGAATCTATGAGTTGAGTATTAAGAAAGATAATACTCTCTGGTTTAAATAATATATCAACACCATAATATTTTTTTAGCCAAAAGGATAATTTTTTCCAAAGTTTTATCAATCTCGGGCAATAATAGAACATATGTAAGAGATCAGCTTTAGGGTACGAACAACGGGGACAGTTAGCTGGTTGTGATATATACATTTTTGACAATTTAGATGGTGTTAAATAGAACCTGTTTAACATTTTAAAATGTGCTTCTTTCCAACTTGATGGAATTCGGCACCTATTAACCAAACTGCAACTAAGTTCTATTTCTCCATCTTCTAAATTTGGACAGTCCTGTGACCATAATGTAGAAATGTTATTGAGAAAAATAAGGCTCTGTTTCTTTAGCATGATATCATACATGAGAGAAATTGAGGGCAGTCCTATTTTAAATTTCAAGATACATTTTTTGATATCAGACCATGCCAGAAATTGATCCAGGCCCCATGGTTGATTACTGAAATAATGTCTTAGCTGAAAATAGGCAAACATGTCCTTCCTAGGAAGGCCAAATTGGGTAACAAGAGACTCAAATGTATGAATATAACCATCATTGTGAAGAATTTGATACATATTTATAAGTCCTTTGTTAGCCCATCTTTTAAATACGGCCTGGCTATGACCTGGGGAAAAATCTACCGTGCCAATTATCGGAAGAAATTCGGAAAAGGAATAATCTATTCCTAAGAAGGTACAGATTTTTTGCCAAGCTTTAATAATGTTTTTTATAGTTATTAATCTGCTAATATTAAGTGGTAAATCTTTATACGTACGGTGTAAGCTGGCTTTAATAGAAAAATGATATATCATATGGCTTTCCATAAATGAGCAAGAAAAAATATTTGTATCTGCTAGCCAGTCTATAGCAATTTTGTCTAGACAAGCAATATTATACAGTTCAATATTAGGTAAAGCAAGTCCAGCTGAACCACGAGGATGCATTAATTTTCTTAACGCGATACGTGGTTTTTTGTTTCTCCAGATGAATCTGGAGAATATAGAGTATAATTTACGAAGATCAGTTGAAAGAAAAAATAAAGGTAGATTTTGTAACGGGTATAATAAGCGTGGAAATATAATCGTCTTAATAACGCTCACACGGGCAGACAATGAAATAGGCAGCGATACCCAGTTTTCTAAATCAATTTAGATTTTTTGAATAAGAGGGGGTATATTCAATTTATACCAGAGTTTAGGATTAGCATGTATGTAAATACCTAGATATTTAACTGTTTCCGAAATTTTGAAAGGATGGGTAGGATTAGAGCGACTATTTTTCTTAATCCACATTAATTTGCTTTTCTTAAAATTGATTTTGTAGCCTGAGAAAGAACTAAAAATATTCAAACTTTTCAGTACACTAGGGATTTCTTGTGCTACATTTTCCAAAAATATAAGCAAGTCATCTGCATAGATAAGAAGTTTTAGCACTTGAGCGCCAAACCTAATGCCTTTAATTGTCTCCCTAAGCCAAATTGCTAGCGGTTCTAAGACGATGTTAAATAAAAATGGTGAAAGCGGGCAACCTTGTCTTGTGCCTCTTCCTAAGATCAGAGGAGCGGAAATATTACTATTAACAAGAAGGTATGAAATAGGATTTTTATAGATATTATGAATAAATCGTATAAATTGATGTTTAAAGCCAAATTCTTCAAGCGCTCTAAATAAGTGATTCCAGGTAATCGCATCAAAAGCTTTTTCAGCATCCAGACTAACTATAGCTGTATCCTGATCAGATTGTATCCAGACATTTTTATCAACATTCGATATGTAATCTATACAAGTTAAGAGTTTACGAATATTTTTGGAAGAGTTTCTTGTAGTCATAAAACCTGTTTGATCAGGATGGATTATTTTATCAAAAGAGAGTAAGAGTCTAGATGCTATAATTGAAGTTAGAATCTTATAATCTGTATTGAGAACAGATATAGGTCTATATGATGCAGGATCTTCTGGGTCTTTATCTTTTTTAAGTATTAATGAAATATTAGCTGCTGTAAAATTTTTAGAGATCTGTTGGTCTTTACTAAAATAGTTATTAAAAACTTTTTCTAGTGTCTCTACAATCTCTTCCGATAGGATTTTAAAGAATTCAGGCGGTAAACCATCAGGTCCAGCAGCTTTATTGACTTTGGTTTTTTCTATAGCTTTACTTATTTCATCTTGAGTTATGGGACTATTTAAAGCGGATAGATCTGTATCTGACATTTTTGGGGTATTAATCTTTGACCAGAACACTTCTTCCTGTAAAACATCAGTCTCTTCACTTGTATAGCGTTGTTGATAATATCTTGGGGATTTGTAAATCTATTATTATCTTCTCTTATGGCCAATATAAAATTCTTTTTTTTTCCTATTTCTTGTCAACTTGGCCAAATACTTAGCAGAGCAGCCATGGAAGCTTTTATAATGAAGATTATTTTTTATTTCTTCTTCTGGCATTTTTTGTTTTATTATAACATCCCTTTCCTGTCTGGCTTTGAGATCATTTTTCCAGTTTAGATCATTTCGGATATTAATATATTTTTTATATGCATTTTTAACTTGATTAGACAGAAAAAGTTCCTGGGCAATCGCTTTCTTTTTCTTCGCACACATGTAGGCTTTAATTTGACCTCTTAGAACCGCTTTTGCGGCTTCCCAGAATATCTCTATTCTATTGAAATATGAGATATTGTTAGTACAATAATCTTTCCATGTTTGTTTTAGCCATAAAGAAAATCTTGGATTATTATAGAGATATCTAGGGAAGTAAAAGATTTGATTTTTATTCTTATTTTGAGTTAGTGAGGGAAACAAGACCGAAATACTGGCATGGTCCGAAATGACAATATCATTTACCTGTGAATCTATCTGAAGAATAGATAAGGTTTCAGAGACTAGAATATAGTCAATCCTTGAAAATGTTTTATAAGTTTTGGATTCGCATGTAAAAGTACGTGCATCAGGGTTATTAATTCTCCAGATATCAACTAGTTTCATCTTATGGCAAAAAGATTTAAAACATTTAGCTTGTCGGTCATACTCTTTTTTATTTCTAGTATCGAGTCTATCAAGTTCAGTACATAAAGACATATTAAAATCACCCCCAGCTATAACGTTCTGATTAATATAAGGGAATAACTTAATCTGAATTAACCTCCAAAATTTAGGCGAGAAGTTGTTTGGGGCATATATATTACATAGTAATAGCTTTATATTGTGGATTTGAATATGAAGTAATATGAATCTAGCCTAAGGGTCTTTTTCTAGACTCAAAATTTTATATGAAAGATTTTTATTGATTAAAATTGCAACTCCATTTTTTCTGGTTGAGCAGGGGGTAGCTAAAACTTCACCTACCCATTTAATTTTTAATTTATGTATTTCGATGTCTTTGAGGTGAGTTTCTTGAAGAAAAACGATACTGGGATTAAATTTTCCAAGTCTTTGAATAACGGATTTAAGTTTTATTGGTGACGTTATCCCTCCGACATTCCAGGAAAGAAGTTTAAATTCCTCAGCTAGACTTAAAGGGACAGTATACTGTAAAATAGTTTTTCCCTTAATGTGTTTACAATTGCTTTTTTTTACCAACTGCAGAGTAAAAAATGTATGAAAATTAGCTTTTTAAGGTTTATTTGTGTATATTAAAGCTCTGATTTTGTGTTTTGAAGCCACAGCCTAATAAAATAGGTTGAGCTTGTAGGTATAATCAGATCTCATTACTGTATCACATTGTATACATATACCTGCTTCTTTATCTTATATCTGTCCTTAAAACAATCACCAATACTTTGAGAGAACAATGGAAAATCAACATTTTATTACCTTATCTCTTCTTTATCACACTGGGAGTGTAATTTCTTCTGCTGGCTGTATTTACAAAGCTTATCTATAGCTGGTACGCAAGGCCACAAACTTTCAGAATAGGTGGGATACCACATGCTAAATTAACCATTTCAAATGCCAATATAAGGGTAAAGGAGCTACTTGTAAACAATTTAATACACTCCAGCAGGTAAAGTGGATCATTGGGAACAAATTAAAGGGGAGAAAATATTTGAGTAAACTGTCCCTTTAATCCTATAGAATTAATTATCTATAAAAATATTTAGATTTCTCTTTATTCCTCCCTTGCTTTTTAAAACTGGCTTAAATATAACGTCAGGAGAGTCTATAATCACCTGGGAGTAGGGAGGGGGGAGGGAAAAGAAAAAAAAAAAAAAAAAACCAACAAAAAAAAAGAACCAACAAAAAAAGCAACTAAAAGCTACCATTAAGAGCTTTCTGAAATATATTTCTGCGCTTCCTCTACAGAATCAAGGGTTATCCTATTACCACTTTTCATTATTACAATTCTTGCAGGGTAAAGCATACGTGCATTCTCTCCTCTATTGATCAAATGGGTACAGAACGGGGCCATATTTTTTCTTTTAAGAGTAGTTTCATTAGAAAAATCTTGAAACAACAAGATTTTCTTGTTCTCTATAGTGAATGTTTCATTTTCCTTAAAAAGTTTAAGCATTTGGATTTTATCTTGAAATCTAAGCAATTTAAATATGCATATTCTATTTCTAGTTGTACTATCTTGATTAGTCCTCATAGGGCTAATTCTATGGGCTCTTTCTATTGATAATGGGAGTTGTTGAGGGGGAAAGCCTAGAGCTTGCGGGAGTACAGTAGATGTAAAATATAATAAGTCTTCATACTCTGGAGTATCAGGTAACCCAACAATTCTGATATTATTTTGCCTGGAGCGATCCTCTAGGTCCTCCAGGCGATTTTGTAGATGGTTAATTTTAGAATCTTGTTTTTTCAAAATGTTTTCATGTGTGTTAACTAGATCCTCTAAATCAGAAATTCTAGTTTCCGCCTCTGAGATTCTAGTGGCGAACTGTTTAACTTCAGTAGAAATGAGGTCTAATCTGGACGAAATATTTGACAGGTCTTTTTTAATAGAGTCAAATTGTGGTAAAAATAACTGACTCAGCTGTGTCATTAGAGTTTGTGTATCAGGGGGATTAGCCAGAGCTTCTGATATAAAATCTGAGCTAGCATCCATTGGTTTACTTTTTTTGTCTTTGGATTTGGCAGGCATTATGGGTGAGTGTTGTTTCACCTGCTTGACGAATCTTTACATTAAAGTGTGTATAATAAAAGTGAAGTGGATATATATTTATCAAAAAATCCAATTAGTGTAATAATAGTGATTGTGCAAAAAAAAAACAGGGGAAAAAAAGACAGCCCTAGAAAAGGGGCAGACAATACATTTCGGGGGGAAAAAAGAAAAGAAGAGAGGGTGAAAGGTGTGGAGTGAGAAGGTTTGTTCGCTTTCTTTCTTCTTTTTTTTTTTTTTAATATATATTAAACTAGTGTAACTAGAGCCTGTTTATACAGATGAATATAGTATTTAAGACAAAAATATTAACTTGCCCTGATCAGAAAATACTAATCTTATCCAAGAAAGATTTGAGATAATTATCTTCTTATAATAGATAATGACCACTTTGATTAACTCAATTTAACAATCACTAGGCATTGACAAGAAGAAAGAGCCCGTATAAACATTATTTAGCAATAAATACAAGCTATGAAAGACATTTTTGGTTAGTTAGTTGCTGAATTTAACCATCTAAGCAGCATATTAACAGATTATATATAGGAGAGTAAAGAAAACATACACAGATTCCTATGCCTGCTTACTTCTCAAATATATAGGAGCAGATATATAAATAGTAATTAGACCTAGACCAGATATAATAGCGGTATTATATAAAAGTATGGGTTATATCAGATATTCAGCTAAAAAAAGCCACATTTTCAAAACATAATGATTATGCAGGAGAAAACATTGTAGCTAAGACCATGTTCTGAAGAAATAGTTTCCCATAAATGATACTTTGTTTTATGGATACAAATATTTTCACCAGATTATTAAAGCTGACATATATAACCTTTCAGGCACAAGAGAGCAATTTAGCAAAAACTTATTCTTATATTTACGTATAGAAATAGCTTCATATTACTGATAGAACTAGTTAGATATGCAGAGAAAACACTGTTGTCTTGTTCTGCTAATGCTGCAAAATATAGGATAGTTGCCAGCAGTGAAAAAAAAATAAAAACAGTGGAAAACCAAATTGTATTAAGTACTTGCATGTCCAGAAAAAGAAAACAGCTCCGTCTTTACAAGATTTGCTGAGTCCACTTGAAGGAAATACTGATGGCCAGACAAGTATCTAGATAATTTTATGTAAAGCCAAGTGGCAAGTTACAGCTACCACTGCATCTGTTCCAGACGAGGAGAGAAAAAAGATTTATGAAATAAAGGCAGTGGATTATAAATTCTCCTTGGAACCTTTTTTTTCTTTTCTTTTCTTTCTCTTTCCCCTCTAGTTGTTGGAAATCCCTATAGTTGTTAGATCAAATTTCTTCTCCATAGGGTCGGCAAAATAGCTCCTAAGGCTCGCAAGACTTTTTTTTGCAAAATATAGATAAGTCTGCGATCTTCCCGGACCAGCAGAAGCAGAGCGCACCTGCCGCCTTGATAGACCTGCGGCTTCTTACTCAATATGGGCCCTTGACACCGGACAGGAGCTAACAACCATTCCAATTTATTTCTCCATGGACAACAGGCGGTCTGAATAGCATCTGCAGCCTCTCCTGTAAGCCGTGGATATCTTGGCAGCTTCGCCGGCCGGCGGCGAGAGAACAGCTCCTGCAGTTTCCACAGAACTGTGGTCCTTTTGTATAATACCGGTATTCCGTTTGGAGCTGTACTGAGCGCAGCTTTTCCCCAGAGGTAAGGTACAGCTCACTTCGAGATTGCGTCTAGGAGATGTCTTCTTAGACGCGGTGTGGGGCCTTCGTCGGACATTCTCCGAGGACCCGAAGGACTTACACCATTCAAGCTGTGGCCGTGGCGAGTCGGCCTTACGCCACTTCAGAGACTTCAATGTCTGTGGACCGGTCTCCCGGTTCAGGTATCCGCACAGCAGGAGGTCCAAAATGCTGGCTAGGACATAGAGATTGTGGTTAGCATAGAACGCTCAGATTAGGGAGCCGGCATGAGAACAGCATGGCTCTGTGAGCACCGCCCCGGAAGTCCAAGCCAAAGACACACTATCACTAACACACACACACATACACACTATTCTGTAATTTTCAATAAATTCTCCTCATTTTGTCATTCTCATTCAGTAATGTGCAAAAAAACTCTCCTCGTTGTGCCATACTCATTCCATAATGTGCAAAAAACTCTCCTTGTTGTGCTATACTCACTCTGTAATGTGTAATAAACTCTCCTTATTGTACCATACTCATTCTGTAATGTGTCATAAACTCTCCTCATTGTGCCATACTCATTCTGTAGTGTGCAAAAAAACTCTCCTCATTGTGCCTTGCTCATTCTATTATGTTCTATAAACTCTCCTCATTGTGCCATACTCATTCTGTAATGTACAAAAAAACTCTCCTCAGCGTGCAATACTCATTCTGTAATGTACAAAAACTTATCCTCATGGTGCCTTGCTCATTCTCTAATGTGCAATAAACTCTCCTCATTGTGCCATACTCGTTCTGTTATGTGCAATAAACTCTCCTCATTGTACCATACTCATTCTGTAATGTGTCATAAACTCTCCTCATTGTGCCATACTCGTTCTGTTATGTGCAATAAACTCTCCTCATTGTGCCATACTCATTCTGTAGTGTGCAAAAAAACTCTCCGCATTGTGCCTTGCTCATTCTATTATATTCTATAAACTCTCCTCATTGTACCATACTCTATCTGTAATATACAAAAAAACTCTCCTCATTGTGCCATACTCATTCTGTAATGTACAAAAAAATTCTCCTCATGGTGCCTTGCTTATTCTCTAATGTGGAATAAACTCTCCTCATTGTGCCATACTCATTGTGTAATGTGTCATAGATTCTCCTCATTGTGTCATACTAATTCTGTAATGTGCAATTAACTCTCCTCATTCTACCATACTCATTCTGTTATGTGCAATAAACTCACCTCCCTGTGCCATACTCATCTAATGTGCTATAAACTGTCCTAATTGTGTCATACTCATTCTGTAATGTGCAATAAACTCTCCCCATTGTGTCACTCATTTCGTAAATTGTCATAAACTCTCCTCATTTTGCGATACTCATTCTATAATGTGCAATAAATTATCCACATTGTACCATACTTATTGTTTAATGTCCAATAAACTCTCCTCACTGTGTCATACTCATTCTGTAGTGTGCAATAAACTCTCCTCACTCTACCATACTTATTCTTTAAAGTGCAATAAACTCTCCTCATTGTGCCACACTCATTCTCTATTGTGTCATAAACTCTCTTAATTATGTCATACTCATCCTGTAATATGCCATAAACCCTCCTCATTGTGACATACTTATTCTGTAATGTTCCATCAACAAATTAACTCTGGAATGTGCAATAAACTCTCCTCATTGTGACATACTCATTATGTAATGTGCTATAAATTCTCCTTATTGTGCCATACTCCTTCTGTAATATGCAATAAACTTTCCTCATTGTGCCATACTCATTGTGTAATGTGTCATAAACTCTCCTCATTCTGCCATACTCATTATGTAATGTGCAATAAACTTTCCTCATTGTGCCATACTCATTGTGTAATGTGCAAATAACTCACCTCCTTGTGCCATACGCATTGTCAAATGTGCAATAAACTTTCCTCATTGTGTCACTCATTTCGTAATTTGTCATAAACTCTTTTCATTGTGCCATACTCATTCTGTAATGTGCAATTAATTCTCCACATTGTGCCATACTTCTTCTGTAATGTGCAATAAATAGTCCTCATTGTGCCATACTCATTCTGTAATGTGCAATAAACTCTCCTCATTGTGTCACTCATTTTGTAAGTTGTCATAATCTCTCCTCATTGTGAAATACTTATTCTGTAATTTTCAATAAACTCTCCTCATTTTGTCATTCTCAGTCAGTAATGTGCAAAAATCTCTCCTCATTGTACTATACTCATTCCATAATGTGCAAAAGACTCTCCTCGTTGTGCCATACTCATTCCATAATGTGCAATAAACTCTCCTCGTTGTGCTATACTCACTCTGTAATGTGTAATAAACTCTCCTTATTGTACCATACTCATTCTGTAATGTGTCATAAACTCTCCTCATTGTGCCATACTCATTCTGTAGTGTGCAAAAAAATTCTCCTCATTGTGCCTTGCTCATTCTATTATGTTCTATAAACTCTCCTCATTGTGCCATACTCATTCTGTAATGTACAAAAAAACTCTCCTCAGTGTGCAATACTCATTCTGTAATGTACAAAAACTTATCCTCATGGTGCCTTGATCATTCTCTAATGTGCAATAAACTCTCCTCATTGTACCATACTTATTCTGTAATGTGTCATAAACTCTCCTCATTGTGCCATACTCATTCTGTAGTGTGCAAAAAAATTCTCCTCATTGTGCCTTGCTCATTCTATTATATTCTATAAACTCTCCTCATTGTACCATACTCTATCTGTAATGTACAAAAAAACTCTCCTTATTGTGCCATACTCATTCTGTAATGTACAAAAATTCTCCTCATGGTGCCTTGCTCATTCTCTAATGTGGAATAAACTCTCCTCATTGTGCCATACTCACTGTGTAATGTGTCATAGATTCTCCTCATTGTGTCATACTAATTCTGTAATGTGCAATTAACTCTCTTCATTCTACCATACTAATTATGTAATGTGCAATTAACTCTCCTCATTCTACCATACTCATTCTGTTATGTGCAATAAACTCACCTCCTTGTGCCATACTCGTCTAATGTGCTATAAACTGTCCTCATTGTGTCATACGCATTCTGTAATGTGCAATAAACTCTCCCCATTGTGTCACTCATTTCGTAAATTGTCATAAACTCTCCTCATTTTACCATACTCATTCTATAATGTGCAATAAATTATCCACATTGTACCATACTTATTCTTTTATGTCCAATAAACTCTCCTCATTGTGCCACACTCATTCTCTATTGTGTCATAAACTCTCTTAATTATGTCATACTCATCCTGTAATATGCCATAAACCCTCCTCATTGTGACATACTTATTCTGTAATGTTCCATCAACAAATTAACTCTGTAATGTGACATAAACTCTCCTCATTGTGCCATAATCATTAGGTAATGTGCTATAATTCTCCTTATTGTGCCATACTCCTTCTGTAATGTGCAATAAACATTCCTCATTGTGCCATACTCATTGTGTATTGTGTCATAAACTCTCCTCATTCTGCCATACTCATTAAGTAATGTGCAATAAGCTTTCCTCATTGTGCCATACTCATTCTGTAATGTGCAATAAACTCTCCCCATTGTGTCATACTCATACTGTAATCTGCAATTAACTCTCCTCTTTCTACCATATTCATTCTGTAATGTGCAATAAACTCTCCTCATTGTGCCATACTCATTTTGTTAAATAACTCACCTCCTTGTGCCATACGCATTGTCAAATGTGCACAAAACTCTCCACATTGTGTCATACTCATGATGTAATGTGCAATAAACTTTCCTCATTGTGTCACTCATTTTGTAATTTGTCATAAACTCTTCTCATTGTGCCATGCTCATTCTGTAATGTGCAATTAATTCTCCACATTGTACCATACTTATTCTTTATTGTGCAATAAACTCTCCTCATTGTGACATATTCATTATGTAATGTTCCATAAATTCTCCTGATTGTGCCATACTCCTTCTGTAATGTGCAATAAACTCTCCTCATTGTGCCATACTCATTCTGTAATGTGCAATAAACTCTCCTCATTGTGTCACTCATTTTGTAATTTGTCATAATCTCTCCTCATTGTGAAATACTCATTCTGTAATTTTCAATAAACTCTCCTCATTTTGTCATTCTCATTCCATAATGTGCAAAAAACTCTCCTCGTTGTGCCATACTCATTCCATAATGTGCAATAAACTGTCATCATTGTGCTATACTCACTCTGTAATGTGTAATAAACTCTCCTTATTGTGCCATACTCATTCTGTAATGTGCAAAAAACTCTCCTCATTGTGCAATACTCATTCTGTTAAGTGCAATAATCTCTTCTCATTGTGCCATACTCATTCGGTAGTGTGCAATAAACTCTCCTCACTCTACTATACTTATTCTTTAATGTGCAATAAACTCTTCTCATTGTGCCACACTCAGTCTCTAAAGTGCAATAAACCCCCTTAATTATGTTGTACTTATTCTGTAATATGCCATAAACTCTCCTCATTGTGACATACTTATTCTGCAATGTTCCATCAACAAATTCACTCTGTAATGTGCACTTAACTCTCCTCATTCTACCATAATTATTCTGTTATGTGCAATAAACTCACCTCCTTGTGCCATACTCATTGTCAAATGTGCTATAAACTGTCCTTATTGTGCAATACTCAGTATGTCATGTGCAATAAACTCTCCACATTGTGTCATACTCATTGTGTAATGTGCAATAAACTCTCTTCATTGTGCCATACTCATTCTGTAATGCACAATAAACTCTCCCCATTGTGTCACTCATTTTGTAATTTGTCATAAACTCTCTTCATTGTGCGTCATTCTGTAATGTGCTATAAATTCTCCACATTTTACCATACTTATTCTTTAATGTGCAATAAACTCTCCTCATTGTGACATTCTCATTGTGTAATGTGCCATAAATTCTCCTGATTGTGTCATACTCCTTCTGTAATGTGCAATAAACTGTCCTCATTGTGCCATACTCATTCTGTAATGTGCAATAAACTATCGTCATTGTGTCACTCATTTTGTAATTTGTCATAATCTCTCCTCATTGTGAAATACTCATTCTGTAATTTTCAATAAACTCTCCTCATTTTGTCATTCTCATTCAGTAATGTGCAAAAAACTCTCCTCGTTGTGCTATTCTCATTTCATAATGTGCAATAATCTATTTTCGTTGTGCTATACTCACTCTGTAATGTGTAATAAACTCTCCTTATTGTGCCATTCTCATTCTGTAATGTGCAAAAAACTCTACTCATTGTGTAATACTCATTCTGTTATGTGCAATAATCTCTTCTCATTGTGCCATACTCATTCGGTAGCGTGCAATAAACTCTCCTCACTCTACTATACTTCTTCTTTAATGTGCAATAAACTCTTCTCATTGTGCCACACTCAGGCCTCGATGATTGAAAGCTGGTTTTTAAAATGATATGATGTAAAGATGTTCGCACTGGAGTGCGAATATAATATCGGAATGAATGAAAGTGTTCGAAATTGATTGCGTGTATGTATTCGAAATGGGCGTTTTTTCGTCATTCGACATACGCTGCGAATGGTTTTTTTGGTTTGCGTAATGTTAAATACCCACTTCGTATGTGTAATTCTGTATTCGTAATTTTTTTAAAAAGTGTCTATTGATCAATTGTATTATCAACTTTGAACTTAGAAATTCAGATTTGTATATTATAAATATTAAATGTCCAAAACTCATGTATTATTTCTGACTTCTGTTTATTTTGAAATAAAAAGAAAATTAATACAATTGCATTCATAAGTAAAGCAATGCAATGCAATGTAATTATACAGTTTTAAATAAAAAATAATTATTAATCATGTGTTCCCTCACACTGGTGTTTACAGCAGGGTCCTGTGAAGAAAATTCATTTTGAATTATTCCATGTTCATCATCATAATCCACATCAATATCTAGATTATTTTCAATGGCTAAATTATGAAGCATACAACACAAAGTTATGTCTGCAGCCTTTGTCGGTTGATATTTTAATGCTCCTCCAGTTTTATCAATACAACGGAACCTACTCTTAAGAAGTCCAAATGTACGTTCAATAGCTGATCTTGCTTTTGAGTGTGCGTCATTGAACTTCATTTCTTTTCTGTTTGCTGGTTTGGAGACAGGTGTGATTAACCATTTGTAACATGGGTATCCTGCATCTCCTGTTGGATGTATGATTTATGGTTAGTATTACAAATAATTAATTTTATGTATTAGGCAATTAAACATCTTAGTACATAACTTACCAAGTATCAAACCATTTCCACAAATTCCTGCATTCATATCTTCATAAAGGAGTGATTGCTTTAGAATATACGAGTCATGTGCACTCCCTGGAAAAGCTGACAATATAGAAATAATTTTGTATTTGTGGTCACATACAACTTGAGTGTTTAGAGAGTGCCACCCCTTTCTGTTAAAATATGTTTCTGGATGATCAATTGGCGCACAAATTTGTATGTGTGTGCAGTCAATACATCCTACAGTATTTGGTATTCCATAATGTTCATAGAAATATTCCTTAATTATATTTTTTTCATTTTCAGTCATTGGAAATTTTATAAATCTGTCAATATTTTTCTTGAAAACATTAATTACCTGGTTAAGAAACCTGGAAAAAGCACTTTGTGACACACCTGTAATAGAACTGGTGGTATGTTGGAAAGAACCCGTTCCCAAAAAATGAAGTGTGGTCAATAATTTAACAATTCCTGGTATTGCTCTATTTCTCCTTGTTCTAGGATCCAAATCATCTTTAAATAATTCATAAAGGGTAATTATAACTGATTTGTTAAATCGAAATCTTTGAAATACAATATCATCAGGCATGTCACTTAAAAATTGTCTTTCTCTGTATGTTCTGGGCCTGTATACCCTGTGTGTCCTCATGGTTGTTGTTTCTGAAATTAATCCTTGAGATTGTTCAACATCATTTTCATTCAAGATTTCTATCCTATTTGTATGATGTGTTATCAACCTCCTTCTTCTCCTTTGAAATCTTCTATGTTGAAATAATGTATAATATATATATTCTGCCATCTGTAATAATAAATATTAAATAGAATTGTAAATTAAATATTTTATTAAATTTAAAATCATATATTTCGAAATAATTTTCGTAAATATAATTTCGCGTACTTTTTTGAAAATTACGTCAAAATATTTATAGTCTCCCTAATTGCTTATTACGACGCTCTTTGATCACGTAATTTTTGATCATTGCACATTTTGTAATAAAGTTTTGCAGTGAAAACATACGCAATCATCCTTCGCTATTTCAATATAAACTTCGTAAATGTGTTTGTGAATATTCGTAACTGCAATCGTTACGTAATTTGACATTATAAAAGTCCACTTTTTATGGCGCGAAATTCTCTATGCTACTTTCAGGAGTAAACTTAAAATTCGATTTTCATTTCCAATAGAAAAATAAGTGTATTTAAATTACGAAAATATTAACAATGGTAAGTACATATAATCCACCATATTATATATATTTATTGTATATGTTATTTTACATTTACTTTTATTTATTTAAAGAAATATGACATTTAATGGTAATGTTATTTTAATAAAAAGACATTTAAAATTTATTCATAGGTTCTACCAACTGGAGTATCATCACAAAATAGTGAGTCTGGTAGAAACCCTGCATTCACAGAAGATGAAAATCTGGTATTAGCACAGCAAATGCAAATGTATTATGATAAACTGTTTGGATCCATGGCTGCAAAAACTTCTAATTTTGAAAAGAATTCAATATGGGAAAAAATTTCAAAATCTGTATCAGCTGTAGGTGTTAGGCCCAGATCAGTGACCAAATGCAAAAAAAAGATACTCTGATTTAAAAATCAAAAATGGGAAAAGAAAAAACTGAAAGAATGAAAACAGGTGGTGGAACATATGTACCAATCACATACTCTGATTCAGAGAAAATAATTAGAGAATTAATCCCAGCTGCAATGGTTTCTGGAGTTCCTGGACTTACTAATATTGGTGTAAGAACAGGTAATTTTTATTTTGTTTCTGGATAATGTAATTTTAAATATGTATGTGAAATAATAAATATAAAATAAACCAAAAAAAATTTTTTTTTTAGTGGCAGAAGAACAAAATGAAAGCTCACAAGAAAATCTTGAGACACCATCATTGGATCTTAATGAATCTAATATTAATGAAAATGAAATGTTGGATAATTTAGAATGTAATATAACGAATAAAGAAATAAGTATTGAAAGTGAACTACCACCCAACAATATATCATCTCAAAATGAAATACCAATAAATGTAGTGTTGGATTTATCACAAGCCACATTTTCAAATAGTAACATAGAACAGGAGGAGGAAAACAACAATAGCAATGAAGCTGAACATACAATTATTTTTTTACAAAATGAAAATAATTCATTACCATCAGAAAATGAGAACAATCCTGAGGACAATGAATTTTATAAGGATGTTGGTGAATTTAGTTATAAATTAATACAACATAATGATTTATTACGCGACAGACTTGAGATTATGAATAACATAATGCTTGAATTTAAGGAAGAAATAGTTAAACAAAATCATGCTATTAAAAATTTAAATGATTCTGTTGAAAAAAGTAATACACATTTGGAACACATTAGTGAGTCCTTAAAATCAATAGCTCAGTCAATGATTTTATTATGTCAAAAAAATGATTGTACTAATACTCCTTTAAATTTAAATGTTAGGTCTTCAGAAAATCCTGAAAATTTAAATTCATTTGTAACCGAATCAACCAATTTAGGTAATTCAGATATTGATGGAATACATTCTGATGTTATAATTTCTGATGGAAAAAGAAAAGGACATCAGAATTCTGATGGTAATCTTCAAGCTAGTAAAAAAACAATAAGAAAATATAGAAAAAGAAAATAAATTTAATATGTGTATATTATTATTCTTTGAGTTAAACATAGTAATTTAAAATAAATGAAGATAAAAAACTTGTAAAATATTTGTAACGTTTATTTTTGATAAATATTAAAGGGACAGTGCACACAAATATGCAGACACATGTGTATTATAAACTAATATAAGTAAGAACATGATTTGATAATGATATATACATCCATGTTCAATAATTATATATTCATACTTGTGAACACCCCACACTGAAATCATAAATCAAATGTACACGTCCCTTTAATACATGTGTGAAAATATGTAATGTGTTGTATGGTGTATAAATCTAACAAATAAAAAGACCAATTGTAAACATTCTTTTTATTAACTTTCTAAATAACAAACCAAAAAACAAACATAAGATATTAATGTGGATGATAAAATGGTCCACCACGTGTTTTAACCCCAGAATAAAATGCCCTTCCCTCCCACCTTCTTTCTCGGAACATTAGAGCACGCTGTTCTTTTTGATTTTCAATCACTCTGGTTAAAAGTCTTCTTACTTTTTTATTGTGAAGTCTTTTTTTTTTTTTAAATTGTGAAGCATAGAGTCTTTTAAAATGGTGAGATTGTTGTTTATATTCTCTATCAAAAGACACATTTTATCCCATTTATTCTCTTCCATTTTTCCTGTTAGACATAAAACAAATATCATATTAAACTACATTAAAATTGAATTGCACTAAGCACATATTTAAAATATTGTTATGATAAAGAAAAAAATAAAAAAGGAATTGATAGTTCATGTGTTAAAAATAAAAACTGTGACAATTTTATTTTTACATTTAAATTAAAAATGCACACACATATAAGTGACATTCTTTATTAACATACAAATTAACATGGTAAGGTGTAAATGAATACATACCTTGTTCATGTGGTTGAGAATCTTCTCCATTGGCAGCATCAACCACATTTGTACTAATTGCATTTTCATCATCTTATAAAAAAATAAAATGAAATTATTTAGAAACATATTTATATATTAATTTCTATATTACAAGTATTGAAAATAAAATATTGTGCATCCATTAATGTATAACAAATCCCTTTTATGGAGGCATAATTAATAACCATCCATTACAAGTGCTTTTCACATTATTTACAAATCTGAAGAAGGTTTTTGGGGTTAAACTTAGCAGATGTAAGGAGATATCCTAACATGTTATAGATCAGGGGATTTACATATTGGTCTATAGGGAACTTTGTCATATAAAAAAAGGAATATATATTAAAAAAAATACAACGCTTAAAGGGACACTGAACACACTCATAGAACATGCAATTTTAAGAAAATATCTAATTTACTCCGATTATCAAATTTTCATAATATTCTTGCTATCTTGATTTGAAAAAGAAGGCATGTAAGCTAAGGAGCCAGCAATTATTTTGGTCAGCAGTTGTTTATTTGTGCGTGAACTTATCCAACAATCAAGAAGAACAACCCAGGTTGATTGCCAAAAACCTACATTATAGCTTTTCGAAGAAAGATAGCAAGAGAATGTATAACATTTGATAATAGGAGTAAACTAGAAAGTTGATTTTAATTGCATGCTGTATCTTATTCACAAATTAAAGAATGTGGGTTCATTGTCCCTTTAAATTGATGTTTAAATTTACATGCTAAATGATTATAAAACAAAAATATCCACATATATACCGGTAATGATGAATTCAATATTTTGAATTGCTGGATTTTCAAATTGTTCACTTCCACATGCTGCCTCAGTGCTTTCAGCAAGTAATGCTGGTGATGTATTAACTTCTTGCACTAAATTAAAATAAACTTGATGTAATTTTTTATAAGGAACATGATATGTTAACTAAATAAATTAAAATAAAAAAAAAATTACCTTCATCCACATCCTCAGAATTATTTTGCTGTGAAACATCACTTTCTGGGCCAACAGAGACATCTACATGTTCTTCACACAAGGGAGAAGTCTGGGAAGATGATGCTGAAGTCGACTGTTGCTCAATGTCCACATTAGGGTTTACAGACATTAAAAGTTTAATAAATATTCTTTCATATTTTAAAAATCGCCTCCTCCTCTTATTCTTTCTTTGAACTTTCCTTTTAATGTCTGCAACCCTTTTGCGACATTGAGCAACAGTCTTTATATGTGTGGCATTTAAATTAACCATTTCAGCAATATCTTCCCAGATTGCATCCCTTGTCTTTAAACTAGTGTCACGCCTCTGTGGTCCAAAAAGCATGTCATAGTTTGGCTCCAGAGCAGATACAAGGATTTCATTCTCCACAACTGTAAACCTCTCAGCAACAATTTTCAAATATCTCATCAACTGCCTCACAGAATAAAATATGATATCTATATAAATATACATGTAACCAGAGTAAAATGTAAAATACGCTGTGATTGGAGAATATTAAGGAAGTACTCATAAATATGCGTACATAAATGTATTGCAAGGTATTATGGTAACAGAAATAATATAACAATAAATATGATTGGTTAACAAATATTGCACATTGAACATTGTTTAAAACATATACGCAATTTCGTAATAAGACAAATGAGTGAAAATATCTAAATAAAGAGCGTAAAAATATTTATTGTACGATTTCAATAAAAAAGAATAACAAAATATAACCAGAACAGTAAAAGCAGAATTCATTGCGAAGGAGAGTTTCATTGCGAAGGAGAGGGCGTAAGATGGGCGTTCCATGGGCGTAACCTGAGTAAATCTCGCAAGTTTCACAGATATGTTACGATGATATAAAAACATACGCCATACGAATTGCACATTCAACTCACATACATATCTCGCCAGACATCCTTTGGCGAAATAACATGAATAACATTATTTACAATATTTATTTCATTTTAAAAATAATACGATATAACGTATTTAGACAATATACTATAACTGTAGTTTTACATTTTGAAATATGCAAACACAAACTGAAATAAAGTGAATCATTAAAATTACGAAGCGACGCAATGATATATGGAAACCCATTTCGAGGTTCGTGAAATGATATAAGGAGGCGAAGTCTATAGTTTACTATGGACAGCTTATCGCGTAACGTATTGTTTACAATGGACTGCCCACTTTATACGATCATTACGCAAGGCGTGAAATTTGCGAGAGTTGTGAGTCAGAAATACACATTTCTCGCCGTAAATTACGAAATTTCAATCATCGAGGCCTCAGTCTCTAATGTGCCATAAACCCCCTTAATTATGTCGTACTCATTCTGTAATATGCCATAAACTCTCCTCATTGTGCCATACTCATTCTGTAATGTACAATAAACTCTCCCCATTGTGTCACTAATTTTGTAATTTGTCATAAACTCTCTTCATTGTGCCATAATCATTCTGTAATGTGCAATAAATTCTACACATTTTGCCATACTTATTCTTTAATGTGCAATAAACTCTCCTCACTGTGTCATACTCATAGTGTAATTTCCAATAAACTCTCCTCATTGTGCCATACTCATTCTGTAGTGTGCAATAAACTCTCCTCACTCTACCATACTTATTCTTTAATGTGCAATAAACTCTCCTCATTGTGCCACACTCATTCTCTAATGTGCCATAGGGGCATATTTATCAAGGTCTGGCGGACCTGATCCGACACTGCCGATCAGGTCCGCCAGACCTCGCTGAATATGGCGAGCAATACGCTCACTGTATTCAGCATTGCACCAGCAGCTCACAAGAGCTGCTGGTGCAACGCTGCTCCCTGCAAACTCGTGGCCAATGGGCTGCCAGCAGGGGGTTGTCAATTAACCCGATCGTACTCGATCGGGTTGAATTCTGGCGATGTCTGTAAACCTGCTCAGAGCCGGCGGACAGGTTATGGAGCAGCGGTCTTTGTAACTGCTGTTTCTGATGAGCCTGCAGGCTTGCCAGAAAAACGGGGCATATGCCCCATAAACTCCTTTAATTATGTCATACTCATTCTGTAATGTTCCATCAACAAATTCACTCTGTAATGTGCCATAAACTCTTCTGATTGTGCCATATATTTATTCTGGAATGTGCAATAAACTTTTCTCATTTTGCCATACTCCTGTAATGTGCAATAAACTCTCCTCATTTTGCCATACTCCTGTAATGTGCAATTAACTCTCCTCATTGTGCCATACTCATTCTGTAATGTGCAATAAACTCTCTTCATTGTGCCATACTAATTATGTAATGTGCAATTAATTTTCCTCATTCTACCATACTCATTCTGTTATGTGCAATAAACTCACCTCCTTGTGCCATACTCATTGTCAAATGTGCAATAAACAGTCCTCATTGTGCCATACTCATTCTGTAATGTGCAATAAACTCTCCTTATTGTTTCAGTCATTTTGTAATTTGTCATAAACTCTCCACATTGTGCAATACTCATTCTGTAATGTTTTATAAACTCTCCTCATTGTGCCATACTCATTCTTTAATGTTCAATTAACTCTACTCACTGTGTCATACTCATAATGTAATGTGCCATAAACTCTCCTCATTGTGCCATACTCATTCTTTAATGTGCAATTAACTTTATTCACTGTGTGATACTCATAATGTAATGTCCAATAAACTCTTCTAATTGTGTTATACTCTTTCTGTAATGTGCAATAAACTCTCCTCATTGTGCCATACTCATTCTATAGTGTGCAATAAACTCTCCTCACTCTACCATACTTATACTTTAATGTGCAATAAACTCTCCTCATTGGGCCACACTCATTCTCTAATGAACCATAAACTCTCTTAATTATGTCATACTCATTCTGTAATATGCCATAAACTCTCCTCATTGTGACATACTTATTCTGCAATGTTCCATCAACAAATTCACTTTGCAATGTGCCATAAACTCTCCTGATTGTGCAATACTCCTTCTGTAATGTGCAATAAACTCTCCTCATTGTGCCATACTCCTTCTGTAGGGAGACTAAATACATACAGAGAGAAGTGCACTCACAGGAACGAACAACTGGCTCAATACCATTGTTAGCCTGTTCTATGGCTTCTCTCTTTGTATGCAAATTATTATGACCCTGGGGAAGTCTCCCTATGGGTGATGGGGGAAACCAGACGTGGACTCCTTGCCCAGTGTGCTTAGAGGAATGTGGCTGCACCTCACTGACGAGGCCCATAGGAGGCCGAAACGATTGTCTGGGGTTGTCATATTCCTTGTTCAGAGGAGAATTGCCTGGTATTTCGGGGCTGGACTGACCTTACTTGGCAGGATCAGACTGATATACTTCAGGAAAGTTTTCTTCTGTGAAAAGCACACTGGTCTAAAAGAGGCTGCTTCCGGGTGGTAAATCGCCATAGAACAAGCCACTGAGCTGTTGTTCGTTCCTGGTAGAGCGCTTCTCTCTTTGTATGCAAATTATTATGACCCTGGGGAAGTCTCCCTATGGGTGATGGGGGAAACCAGACGTGGACTCCTTGCCCAGTGTGCTTAGAGGAATGTGGCTGCACCTCACTGACGAGGCCCATAGGAGGCCGAAACGATTGTCTGGGGTTGTCATATTCCTTGTTCAGAGGAGAATTGCCTGGTATTTCGGGGCTGGACTGACCTTACTTGGCAGGATCAGACTGATATACTTCAGGAAAGTTTTCTTCTGTGAAAAGCACACTGGTCTAAAAGAGGCTGCTTCCGGGTGGTAAATCGCCATAGAACAAGCCACTGAGCTGTTGTTCGTTCCTGGTAGAGCGCTTCTCTCTTTGTATGCAAATTATTATGACCCTGGGGAAGTCTCCCTATGGGTGATGGGGGAAACCAGACGTGGACTCCTTGCCCAGTGTGCTTAGAGGAATGTGGCTGCACCTCACTGACGAGGCCCATAGGAGGCCGAAACGATTGTCTGGGGTTGTCATATTCCTTGTTCAGAGGAGAATTGCCTGGTATTTCGGGGCTGGACTGACCTTACTTGGCAGGATCAGACTGATATACTTCAGGAAAGTTTTCTTCTGTGAAAAGCACACTGGTCTAAAAGAGGCTGCTTCCGGGTGGTAAATCGCCATAGAACAAGCCACTGAGCTGTTGTTCGTTCCTGGTAGAGCGCTTCTCTCTTTGTATGCAAATTATTATGACCCTGGGGAAGTCTCCCTATGGGTAATGGGGGAAACCAGACGTGGACTCCTTGCCCAGTGTGCTTAGAGGAATGTGGCTGCACCTCACTGACGAGGCCCATAGGAGGCCGAAACGATTGTCTGGGGTTGTCATATTCCTTGTTCAGAGGATAATTGCCTGGTATTTCGGGGCTGGACTGACCTTACTTGGCAGGATCAGACTGATATACTTCAGGAAAGTTTTCTTCTGTGAAAAGCACACTGGTCTAAAAGAGGCTGCTTCCGGGTGGTAAATCGCCATAGAACAAGCCACTGAGCTGTTGTTCGTTCCTGGTAGAGCGCTTCTCTCTTTGTATACTCCTTCTGTAGTGTGCAATAAACTCTTCTCATTGTGCCATACTCATTATGTAATGTGCAATAAACTCTCTTCATTGTGTCATACTAATTCTGTTATGTGCGATAAACTCACCTCCTTGATCCATACTCATTGTCAAATGTGCTATAAAGTGTCCTTATTGTGCAATATCAGTATGGCATGTGCAACAAACTCTCCACATTGTGTCATACTCAATGGGGCCTATCTATCAAGCTCCGAATGGAGCTTGATGCCCCATGTTTCTGGCGAGCCTGTAGGCTCGCCAGAAACAGCAGTTATAAAGCAGGCGGACAGAAATCGCCGGAAATTAACCCAATAGAGTACGATCGGGTTGATTGACACCCCCTGCTGGCAGCCCATTGGCCGCGAGTCTGCAGGGGGCGACGTTGCACCAGCAGCTCTTGTGAGCTGCTAGTGCAATGCTGAATACAGCGAGCGTATTGCTCGCCGTGTTCAGCGAGGTCTGGCAGACCTGAGCCGCACTGTCGGATCAGGTCCACCAGACTTTGATAAATTGGGGCCATTGTGTAATGTGCAATAAACTCTCCCCATTGTGTCACTCATTTTGTAATTTGTCATAAACTCTACTCATTGTGCCACACTCTAATGTGTCATAAACTCTCTAAATTATGTCATACTCATTCTGCAATAAGCCATAAACTCTCCTCATTGTGACATACTTATTCTGTAATGTTCTATCAACAAATTCACTCTGTAATGTGAAATCAATTTTCCTGATTGTGTAATACTCATTCTGTAATGTGCAATAAACTCTCCTCATTGTGTCATTCATTTTGTAATTTATCATCTCTCCTCATTGTGTAATACTCATTCTGTAACGTGCAATGAACTCTCCTCGTTGTGCTATACTCATTCTGCAATGTGCAATAAACTCCTCATTGGGCAAAAAACTCTCCTCGTTGTACCATACTCATTCCATAATGTGCAATAAACTCTCCTCATTGGGTCATACTCATTCAGTAATGTGCAATAAACTCTCCTTGTTGGTCTATACTCATTCCGTAATGTGCAATAAACTCTCCTCATTGTGCAACACTCATTCCGTAATGTGCAATAAACTCTCCTCATTGTGCAGTGTGCAATAAACTCTCCTCATTGTGCTATACTCATTCCGTAATGTGCAATAAACTCTTCTCATTGTGCTATACTCATTCTGTAATGTGCAATAAACTCTCCTCATTGGGCTATACTTATTCCGTAATGTGCAATAATCTTTCCACATTGTGCAATGTGCAATAAACTCTCCTCATTGTGCTATACTCATTCCGTAATGTGCAAGAAACTCTTCTCATTGTGCTATACTCATTCTGTAATGTGCAATAAACTCTCCTCATTGCGCTATATTTATTCAGTAATGTGCAATAAACTCTCCTCATTGTGCTATACTCATTCTAATTATACGATTAAGTCTAATATATGTTCTAGGACCAGTGGGGATAGAAAGATGAATTCAATAAACTGCAGCCTTACACTTTGGATTCACATTCCAATTTAAGTGTTGCAGCATAAGAATACAATCATTCACACACTAAATACTAGGTTCCTCACAGAGATATGTTCCCAATGTATTCACGGACGATAATCTGGAACCTCGGCAACAGCAAATCATGTCCGCCCACCATTTGTTAAATTGACCCGTTGTGTCATAATTCTTTAGTGTGTAATACTAAAGGCGGACAGACATCGAGTACGATCGGGTTGATTGACACCCACGTTACAGAAGGAGTATGGCAAAATGAGAAAAGTTTATTGCACATTCCAGAATAAATATATGGCACAATCAGAAGAGTTTATGGCACATTACAGAGTGAATTTGTTGATGGAACATTACAGAATGAGTATGTCACAATGAGGAGAGTTTATGGCTTATTACAGAATGAGTATGACATAATTAAAAGAGTTTATGGGGCATATGTATCAAGCTCCGAATGGAGCTTGATGCCCCGTTTTTCTGGCAAGCCTGCAGGCTCATCAGAAACAGCAGTTACAAAGACCGCTGCTCCATAACATGTCCGCCTGCTCTGAGCAGGTGGACAGACATCGCCAGAATTCAACCCAATCGAGTACGATCGGTTTAATTGACAGCCCCCTGCTG
This sequence comes from Bombina bombina, assembly GCF_027579735.1. Taxonomy (NCBI): domain Eukaryota; kingdom Metazoa; phylum Chordata; class Amphibia; order Anura; family Bombinatoridae; genus Bombina; species Bombina bombina. The sequence continues at coordinate 1,041,028,417 of NC_069501.1, forward strand.
GTGGCCCATTGGCCGCGAATCTGCAGGGGGCAGCGTATTGCTCGCCATATTCAGCGAGGTCTGGCAGACCTGATCCACACTGTCGGATCAGGTCCGCCAGACTTTGATAAATTTAGGGCCATTGTGTAATGTGCAATAAACTCTCCCCATTGTGTCACTCATTTTGTAATTTGTCATAAACTCTCCTCATTGTGCCATACTCATTCTGTAATGTGCAATAAATTCTCCACATTGTACCATACTTATTCTTTAATGTGCAATAAACTCTCCTCACTGTGTTATACTCATAGTGTAATGTCCAATAAACTCTCCTCATTTTGCCATACTCATTCTATAGTGTGCAATAAACTCTCCTCACTCCACCATACTTATTCTTTAATGTGCAATAAACTCTCCTCATTGTGCCACACTCATTCTCTAATGTGCCATACACTCTCTAAATTATGTCATACTCATTCTGTAATAAGCCATAAACTCTCCTCATTGTGACATACTTATTCTGTAATGTTCTATCAACAAATTCACTCTGTAATGGGAAATCAATTTTCCTGATTGTGCCATACTCATTCTTTAATGTGCAATAAACTCTCCTCATTGTGTTACTCATTTTGTAATTTCTCATAATCTCTCCTCATTGTGAAATACTCATTCTGTAATGTGCAATGAAGTCTCCTCGTTGTGCTATACTCATTCTGCAATGTGCAATAAACTCCTCATTGGGCCATACTCATTCTGTAATGTGCAAAATCTCTCCTCGTTGTACCATACTCATTCCATAACGTGCAATAAACTCTCCTCATTGTGCAATACTCATTCCGTAATGTGCAATAAACTCTCCTCATTGTGCAGTGTGCAATAAACTCTCCTCATTGTGCTATACTCATTCCGTAATGTGCAATAAACTCTTCTCATTGTGCCATACTTATTCTGTAATGTGCAATAAACTCTCCTCATTGGGCTATACTTATTCCGTAATATGCAATAAACTCTCCTCATTGTGCAATGTGCAATAAACTCTCCTCATTGTGCTATACTCATTCCGTAATGTGCAAGAAACTCTTCTCATTGTGCTATACTCATTCTGTAATGTGCAATAAACTCTCCTCATTGCGCTATACTAATTCTGTAATGTGCAATAAACTCTCCACATTGTGCCATACTTATTCAGTAATGTGCAATAAACTCTCCTCATTGTGCTATACTCATTCTAATTATACGATTAAGTCTAATATATATTCTAGGACCAGTGGGGATAGAAAAATAAGTTCAATAAACTGCAGCCTTACACTTTGGATTTACATTCCAATTTAAGTGTTGCAGTATAAGAATACAATCATCCACACACTAAATACTAGGTTCCTCACAGAGATATGTTCCCAATGTATTCCCGGATGATAATCTTGAACCTCGGCAACAGCAAATCATGTCCGCCCACCATTTGTTAAATTGACCCGTTGTGTCCTAATTCTTCAATGTGCAACTCTCCTCATTTTGCCATACTCATTCTGTAGTGTGCAATAAACTCTTCTTATTGTGCCATACTGATTCTGTAATGTGCAATATTCTCTTCTTATTGTGCCATACTGATTCTGTAATGAGCAATAAACTCTTCTCATTGTGTCATACTCATTCTGTTATGTGCAATAAACTCTTCTTATTGTGCCATACTGATTCTGTAATGTGCAATAAACTCTTCTTATTGTGCCATACTGATTCTGTAATGTGCAATAAACTCTTCTCATTGTGTCGTACTCATTCTGTAATGTGCAATAAACTCTTCTTATTGTGCCACACTCATTCTGTTATGTGCAATAAACTATTCTTATTGTGCCATACTGATTCTGTAATGTGCCATAACTATCCTCTTTGTATCATACTCATTCTGTAATTTGCCATAAACTCTCCTCATTGTGCCATACTCATTCTGTAATGTGCAATAAACTCTTCTCATTGTGTCATACTCATTCTGTTATGTTATGTGCAATAAATTATCCACATTGTACCATACTTATTCTTTAATATGCAATAAACTCTCCTCATAATACCATACCCATTTTTGTTATGTTCCACAAACTCTCCTTATTGTGCCATACTCACTCTATAATGTGCAATAAACTCTCCTCATTGTGTCGTACTCATTCTTTAATGTGTCATAAACTTTCCTCATTGTGTCGTACTCATTCTGTAATGTGTCATAAACTCTCCTCATTGTGACATACTCATTCTGTAAGCTGTCATAAACTCTCCTCATTGTATCATACTCATTCTGTAATGTGCAATAAACTCTCCTCATTGGGTCATACTCATTCTGTAATTTGCCATAAACTCTGCTTATTGTGCCATACTCATTCTGTAATGTGCCATAAACTCTCTTTATTGTGTCATACTCAGTCTGTTATGTGCAATAAACTCTCCTCATTGGGCCATACTTATTCAGTAATGTGCAATAAACTCTCCTCATTGTGCTATACTCATTCTAATTATACAATTAAGTCTAACATATATTCTAGGACCAGTGGGGATAAAAAGATAAATTCAGTAAACTGCAGCCTCACACTTTCAATTCACATTCCAATTTAAGGTGAATCGGTTGCAGTATAAGAATACAAACATTCACACACTAAATTATTAAGGAAAAGATTTTGAACCTTTTTTTTTTATACTTGAATTATCTGCCTAAGTGTTTTGTTTCTTATCTTTAATTTTTGCTTAAAATAATGCAATTGTAAGGGTTATGCCTAAACACTTAAGGAGCAGTGCATAAGCATATGAAATACTCAATTAACAAAACTGGACTATACAGGCTAAATAAACCTGATAGTCTTAAAGAAATGCTTTTATTGCACTGTGAACAATGAATTGTAGTAATTAATTCGGTAGATTACTGGAACTTATGATTGAAAAAGAATTTGTGTCATCAAATTAAAATATAACCTTTATTAGTTTTATTTATAAAAAAGACAGCATAAATTGTGTGTGTATGCTACCCTGGAGAGAGTTAAAAGCACACTCTCTGTTGATTGTATGATACTTAGCTTGTATGATATCACTGATATAGAATACTTGGTAACCCAGTTTTAAGACCGAGTTTATATTCTAGGTATATCTGTATATTTATCTATCTAAGGACTATGTGGCCTAATATCTGGCCTGTCCTTCAGATTTTCCCGTAGTGGGTATTGATATATGGTATACCTATTATACTTAAACTTAATGGTCTTAGTAGATAAATAGGTTTATAAGGCACTATGAACATCAATGTCCAGTTATATAACCAGTATAGAGTGAGCTAATACCAATGTATACACTTGCAATAAAATATCTGTGGAGACTGGGAGGTCTGGAGGATTACCTATATGGCAGTCTCTATATTGTATCACCAACACTTGATTATTGAGTTAACTTAGCAACTCTAACTGATATTAATGATTGTGCACATACTATTGCATCAAGGGATAAGCTCGGATTTCAGCTAGTGGTAATTTAAAGCAGTCTGTGTCCTATGGTACTTGACATTATATTGTCAAAATAGATGGCATTATAGCATCTTAATAGATTGTGGGAATTTTCAACCAGTCTGGAGCTATATTTAAAGTGACTTTGCAGACTAAAACTTTATTTTTGTGCTTAAATCGCTTGCAGACTTATTTTTTCTGTCACACTGTTTTTGCTCGAGTGGTGTTGCAGGGTTTCTAGGTTACCACTTATAATAGTTTGGCATCGTGTGTCTAATGTTAAATTATCTTGGTAATGCCTCCTGTAAACTTTACTGCTTATAACATAATCAAAGATATTGTTGAGAAAGTGTTATCTTGAAACCTTATCCTCAAGATTTATATTTCCTACACGTTACCGTATTGGATTATGCAGGTGCAGCGGTTAACCATTTTTTAAAACGCTATGGTAAGTAGTAATAGCTGCTGCTTAGGCCTGTGAAAAACAGACTTGTTTTCTCTGTCACTCAGTTTTGACTACAGTTGTATTACAGCGTTACTAAATTACAGCTTGTAATAGTGTGACACTATGTGTCTAATTTTGTATTATCTTAGTGATGACACCTGTAAGTTGTATTCCTTCTATGGTAGTGTACGATATTGCGTAGACACAATTGTCTCAGAACTTCCTCCCCCAGATATTATATTGCCCACACGTTATCGTATTATGTTATGCAAGTGCAGCGGTTACCCATTTTTTTATATATACTGGGATAAACAGTAATAGCTTCTGCTTAAGCCTGTGAAAAGCCACAAGTTACCAAGTACTAACTGAGAAAAGTTTTTTAAGCTAAGATATTTTTACTAATTATTACAACAAGAGAGGCAGTTAAAAAATAGCGAGGACCCCTGACGCAGCGTTTCACTAACGCATCCTCAGAGGGGTTACCCGGGCCGGCACACTTCCGGAAGTATGTAGTATTCTAATGTCCCACCTCTAAAATCTGATTGGTCAGGGACTACTGTTGCTATTAGTAGAGCTTGTGTCAATCTTAGAGTTAGTTCTGTCACGGAGGTTGCTATGGAGACGATGTGTAACCGCCATGGTTACTGGATAACAAAACAATCAAAAAATATAATATATTATTTTGGAAAATGATTGCCACAATTTTTAACACTGCCTTGTTCACTTCGTCCTGATTTGCATTTATCTTTATTTAGGTATATGTTAATATAGTTTCTTATAGGGAAAAAGCGGAACTATTTGTTTGGATGTAACACCATTAATGTATGTATTTATAGATACTTATCAAGATTTGTAATGTTCTTAGTACTTTTGTTAAGTACTGCAGTGATATACAAGTGAGAGGTGAAAATAAAAATAAAACTTAAGAACAAAAAACGCGTGTTTAAGCTGTGAATAGTGCTTAGTATAAATTTAAAATAAATTAAAATAAAAATGAGTTAAAAATAAAATGTCTAAGGACTTTAAGTTAATTTAGTGAAAAGAATCTAAGATCCAACTTAGGTGGGGATTATTTTATGTTTAGATAATGAACAGTTGGCTAAAAATAAAGCCAACTCTAGTGAAGTGTGGTGATAACTCAGTGTTTGAGTGTGATATTCTGAGTTGTTAAATTTAACTTAGAAGAAATTAGTTACTAAGAAGTCCCATTAAAATGCTGCACAGTGAAGGAATGTGTTACTGCCAATTTATTGAGTGAAACCTACTAGCAACTCAGATCGGGGATAAAGTTTCAATTGGATATAAAAGACCCAAAAACCTAAAAGACACACTGGTTAAAAGTCATTATATCCACATGCCCAAAAGAGCAAGTCAATCAAAAGGCATGTTCCCATGTGGGACATGCAGTACATGTCCCAAGGTACTGAAAATCAAGGACATTGTAGACAAATATGATAATAAACATATACTAGCTGACCACTTCTCCTGCACCACAACAGGTGTTATATATGTCCTTCAGTGTCCATGTAAGCTGTTCTATGTCGGAATGACGACACGACAAGTGAGGACAAGGATAATGGAACATAGCAGGAATATTAAAAATGCTTATAAGGACATGGAGAAAAACAAACAAATAACAAGTGTAGCTAGGCACTTCTATCACAAACATGATAGCAATGATTCCTTGCTTAAATTTTCAGTATTACAAAAAGCAACTCTAGGCATTAGAGGAGGTAACCTAGAGAAAATACTACTTAAAATGGAGTGTAGATGGATACACCTATTGAATAGTGTCAAACCTCATGGACTTAACGATAACAACAACTATCATGTCTATCTGGAATAACAAAATTTAAAAATCAATATAGGGATCAAACAACACTACATGATCTGAGAAGATAACATTTTCAACATATCATACCTTGAATATGTATGATTCTTTACAATCAATGAGATACAATAAATTAAAATCAAGATTTTAATCTTTATTCACACCCAATCACTTCAATGGTTTCACTCAATAAATTGGCAGTAACACATTCCTTCACTGTGCAGCATTTTAATGGGACTTCTTAGTAACTAATTTCTTCTAAGTTAAATTTAACAACTCAGAATATCACACTCAAACACTGAGTTATCACCACACTTCACTAGAGTTGGCTTTATTTTTAGCCAACTGTTCATTATCTAAACATAAAATAATCCCCACCTAAGTTGGATCTTGGATTCTTTTCACTAAATTAACTTAAAGTCCTTAGACGTTTTATTTTTAACTCATTTTTATTTTAATTTATTTTAAATTTATACTAAGCACTATTCACAGCTTAAACACGCGTTTTTTGTTCTTAAGTTTTATTTTTATTTTCACCTCTCACTTGTATATCACTGCAGTACTTAACAAAAGTACTAAGAACATTACAAATCTTGATAAGTATCTATAAATACATACATTAATGGTGTTACATCCAAACAAATAGTTCCGCTTTTTCCCTATAAGAAACTATATTAACATATACCTAAATAAAGATAAATGCAAATCAGGACGAAGTGAACAAGGCAGTGTTAAAAATTGTGGCAATCATTTTCCAAAATAATATATTATATTTTTTGATTGTTTTGTTATCCAGTAACCATGGCGGTTACACATCGTCTCCATAGCAACCTCCGTGACAGAACTAACTCTAAGATTGACACAAGCTCTACTAATAGCAACAGTAGTCCCTGACCAATCAGATTTTAGAGGTGGGACATTAGAATACTACATACTTCCGGAAGTGTGCCGGCCCGGGTAACCCCTCTGAGGATGCGTTAGTGAAACGCTGCGTCAGGGGTCCTCGCTATTTTTTAACTGCCTCTCTTGTTGTAATAATTAGTAAAAATATCTTAGCTTAAAAAACTTTTCTCAGTTAGTACTTGGTAACTTGTGGCTTTTCACAGGCTTAAGCAGAAGCTATTACTGTTTATCCCAGTATATATAAAAAAATGGGTAACCGCTGCACTTGCATAACATAATACGATAACGTGTGGGCAATATAATATCTGGGGGAGGAAGTTCTGAGACAATTGTGTCTACACAATATCGTACACTACCATAGAAGGAATACAACTTACAGGTGTCATCACTAAGATAATACAAAATTAGACACATACAGGCCCATTTATCAAGCTCCGTATGGAGCTTGAAGGGCCGTGTTTCTGGCGAGTCTTCAGACTCGCCAGAAACACAAGTTATGAAGCAGCGGTCTAAAGACCGCTGCTTCATAACCCTGTCCGCCTGCTCTGAGCAGGCGGACAGGAACCGCCGGAAATCAACCCGATCGAATACGATCGGGTTGATTGACAGCTCCCTGCTGGCGGCCGATTGGCCGCGAGTCAGCAGGGGGCGGCGTTGCACCAGCAGCTCTTGTGAGCTGCTGGTGCAATGTTAAATGTGGAGAGCGTATTGCTCTCCGCATTTAGCGAGGTCTTGCGGACCTGATCCGCAGTGTCGGATCAGGTCCGCAAGCCCTTTGATAAATGGGCCCCATAGTGTCACACTATTACAAGCTGTAATTTAGTAACGCTGTAATACAACTGTAGTCAAAACTGAGTGACAGAGAAAACAAGTCTGTTTTTCACAGGCCTAAGCAGCAGCTATTACTACTTACCATAGCGTTTTAAAAAATGGTTAACCGCTGCACCTGCATAATCCAATACGGTAACGTGTAGGAAATATAAATCTTGAGGATAAGGTTTCAAGATAACACTTTCTCAACAATATCTTTGATTATGTTATAAGCAGTAAAGTTTACAGGAGGCATTACCAAGATAATTTAACATTAGACACACGATGCCAAACTATTATAAGTGGTAACCTAGAAACCCTGCAACACCACTCGAGCAAAAACAGTGTGACAGAAAAAATAAGTCTGCAAGCGATTTAAGCACAAAAATAAAGTTTTAGTCTGCAAAGTCACTTTAAATATAGCTCCAGACTGGTTGAAAATTCCCACAATCTATTAAGATGCTATAATGCCATCTATTTTGACAATATAATGTCAAGTACCATAGGACACAGACTGCTTTAAATTACCACTAGCTGAAATCCGAGCTTATCCCTTGATGCAATAGTATGTGCACAATCATTAATATCAGTTAGAGTTGCTAAGTTAACTCAATAATCAAGTGTTGGTGATACAATATAGAGACTGCCATATAGGTAATCCTCCAGACCTCCCAGTCTCCACAGATATTTTATTGCAAGTGTATACATTGGTATTAGCTCACTCTATACTGGTTATATAACTGGACATTGATGTTCATAGTGCCTTATAAACCTATTTATCTACTAAGACCATTAAGTTTAAGTATAATAGGTATACCATATATCAATACCCACTACGGGAAAATCTGAAGGACAGGCCAGATATTAGGCCACATAGTCCTTAGATAGATAAATATACAGATATACCTAGAATATAAACTCGGTCTTAAAACTGGGTTACCAAGTATTCTATATCAGTGATATCATACAAGCTAAGTATCATACAATCAACAGAGAGTGTGCTTTTAACTCTCTCCAGGGTAGCATACACACACAATTTATGCTGTCTTTTTTATAAATAAAACTAATAAAGGTTATATTTTAATTTGATGACACAAATTCTTTTTCAATCATAAGTTCCAGTAATCTACCAAATTAATTACTACAATTCATTGTTCACAGTGCAATAAAAGCATTTCTTTAAGACTATCAGGTTTATTTAGCCTGTATAGTCCAGTTTTGTTAATTGAGTATTTCATATGCTTATGCACTGCTCCTTAAGTGTTTAGGCATAACCCTTACAATTGCATTATTTTAAGCAAAAATTAAAGATAAGAAACAAAACACTTAGGCAGATAATTCAAGTATAAAAAATAAAGGTTCAAAATCTTTTCCTTAATAATTGTACTTTCACCTAGTGTGAATACTAGGTTTTCTAAAGAACCTTTTACTGAGAACTACCACAATGAGTCTACAAAATGATTTATTACTAAGACAACAAAAAAGATTGCAAGATCTAAATTCAATTTTTAATACATCAAATGAACCACCTCAAAATGTAGGGGAGGATCAGATCAATGATCTACTTTGCCAGTCACATAAGACATTATACAAACACACAAAGAGATGGTGGAACTTACACTTTTTTCAAAAGTACTTACAAGACAAAATGATCCCTAGAGGATTACGTATCAAAATGTTCCCTGGGTTTGATCTTAAAAAACAAGAACACATAGAAAGATGGGAAAAGGCTTTGACAACCTGCTCATTCACATTAATGCAGATATTAATAGAAGCAGATGAAGATGAAATAGCTTCTTTAGAAACAGAAATAAAAACTTACAATGACAATCTAAAGAATTTTGAAAACTTAGAAAAATTCACCAATTTATACACTCAATATCAATCAGAATTGGATAAACTTGAAAATGAACTCATTCAAACAAAAAAACAGAAATATCAAAGAGACCAGACTGACTATTTAAATAAAAGGGTGTATAAGTGGCAGAAAAGGTACAACACCCGCTCACGAAATAATAATCAGTATCAAAATTCAACACAGCAGCATGACAGTGAAACTGATATCTCAGACTCAGATACTTCTATAGAAAGCATCAACAGTGAAATGAGTATTCAACCCAGAGTATATACCAGGTTACAAACACAGGCCTTAACACCTAATGACCCATCAGCTCCCTCTACATCTACTAGCGCGTCCTCTTTTTTAGGCATAACAACGGGCAGACAGCGCACTATACCGGGCAGCAATCAGGTGCAAGAATCGAGGCCCAACAAGCGCAAGCCAGCAACCACTCCTCAAAGAGAGACAAGAAGGAGACAGCCAAGCCCATTCTCCAAGATCAGGATGGGAACTTAAAAATTGTGAATCTAACTAGCCATGTGCTAGACCAAACCCACATCTCTGTTCTGTCCAAAGGTCTTAGTTTTTGTCCAACAAACAAACTAAATAAATTTGAAGTTGTCAAAGATATAAATCTGTACACTAGAAAGCTACTTTTGAAAAAATTATATGCCAAGAAAGAACTCGGAGATGATTGGACTATGACAGATCAACTAGCCTTACAAGATCTACAAGACTTACTCAATGATAACTCAGAAAACATATCCCCAGAAACTGACTGGAGACAAAAAATCAGAAATAAATCTAAATATATTCCTCCCAGCCATTTATCACCTCAGATCCAAGTGTTCAATGAAATTGTATGTGAAAAAATAGAAAAACTACCTGACTTCAAAATAAGTTCTAATCTTACCAAACATGAACAAAAAGCATTAAAAGAAATCCACACATGGCATGACACCATCATTAAGCCATCTGATAAGGGGGGCAACATAGTCCTATGGGACAAGAATATGTACCTTGAGGAAGCTACTAAACAACTTGACAACAAACATTGCTATAAGAAATTATTCGGCAATCCCACAGCTATGTACAGTGAAAAGTACAGTAAAATCATAGATAAGGCATATAAGGATAAAATTATCAACAGTACGGAAAAAGAATTCTTATCACAGCAACATCCTACCACAGCAACTTTCTATATGATTCCCAAGATACATAAGGACATCCAGAAACCTCCAGGCAGGCCTATAGTGTCAGGCAACGGCAGTCTAACTGAAAAACCGAGTCAATACATAGACCAACGACTCAGAGAATATCTATACACACTACCATCGTATGTTAAGGACACTATGGAGGTGCTGCAAAAACTGGATAACATGACACTATCCCCTAACTCGTTCATCATAAAGGCAGATGTGGAATCATTGTACACCAACATAAAACACCATTTGGGTGAACAGGCAATTTCTTACTATTTGAGTACAAATGTGAATGATAATCAAGATCATAATCAGTTCATCAAAGACCTATTACATTTTGTACTTCATCATAACTATTTTACATTTAAAGATCGTTTCTATTTACAAACACAGGGTACCGCAATGGGTACTGCCTGCGCACCCACGTACGCAAATTTGTTCTTAGGTTGGTGGGAGAACCTAACGGTATTCACTGGAGACAATGATAGATTTATGCAGTACATTCCTTGTTGGATTCGGTATATAGATGATATACTGTTCATCTGGGAAGGCCCCGAACCAATATTATGTGAGTTCATGGAAGTCTTGAACAATAATATATTGAACATCAAACTCACATACGAGTATAGTCAGCAATCAGTTAATTTCTTGGATCTACAAATACAAGTAGACCGAGAAGGAAGGGTGAGCACAAACATATACAGAAAACAAACAGCAACCAATACCTTACTGTACCATACCAGTGCCCATGCCCCCTGTACTGTCAAGGCCATCCCTAAAGGGGAATTCACAAGGCTGAGGAGGAATTGTTCTGATTTGAGTACATTCAGGCAAGAAGCCTCTAAATTATCTAACAGGCTACAAGAAAGAGGCTACAGTAAAAGGTCCATAAAAAAAGCTAAAACTGAGGCATTACAGCAAGACAGACAAAGGCTCTTACGACCACGTCAGAAAAAACAGGACAATAAACCAAGACTGATTACGACTTACAACCCCCAAATAAAACAGATAACAACGATAATAAATGATCACTGGCATATCTTAAAGAATGATCCCCTACTAGCAACTCAGATCGGGGATAAAGTTTCAATTGGATATAAAAGACCCAAAAACCTAAAAGACACACTGGTTAAAAGTCATTATATCCACATGCCCAAAAGAGCAAGTCAATCAAAAGGCATGTTCCCATGTGGGACATGCAGTACATGTCCCAAGGTACTGAAAATCAAGGACATTGTAGACAAATATGATAATAAACATATACTAGCTGACCACTTCTCCTGCACCACAACAGGTGTTATATATGTCCTTCAGTGTCCATGTAAGCTGTTCTATGTCGGAATGACGACACGACAAGTGAGGACAAGGATAATGGAACATAGCAGGAATATTAAAAATGCTTATAAGGACATGGAGAAAAACAAACAAATAACAAGTGTAGCTAGGCACTTCTATCACAAACATGATAGCAATGATTCCTTGCTTAAATTTTCAGTATTACAAAAAGCAACTCTAGGCATTAGAGGAGGTAACCTAGAGCAAATACTACTTAAAATGGAGTGTAGATGGATGCACCTATTGAATAGTGTCAAACCTCATGGACTTAACGATAACAACAACTATCATGTCTATCTGGAATAACAAAATTTAAAAATCAATATAGGGATCAAACAACACTACATGATCTGAGAAGATAACATTTTCAACATATCATACCTTGAATATGTATGATTCTTTACAATCAATGAGATACAATAAATTAAAATCAAGATTTTAACCTTTATTCACACCCAATCACTTCAATGGTTTCACTCAATAAATTGGCAGTAACACATTCCTTCACTGTGCAGCATTTTAATGGGACTTCTTAGTAACTAATTTCTTCTAAGTTAAATTTAACAACTCAGAATATCACACTCAAACACTGAGTTATCACCACACTTCACTAGAGTTGGCTTTATTTTTAGCCAACTGTTCATTATCTAAACATAAAATAATCCCCACCTAAGTTGGATCTTAGATTCTTTTCACTAAATTAACTTAAAGTCCTTAGACGTTTTATTTTTAACTCATTTTTATTTTAATTTATTTTAAATTTATACTAAGCACTATTCACAGCTTAAACACGCGTTTTTTGTTCTTAAGTTTTATTTTTATTTTCACCTCTCACTTGTATATCACTGCAGTACTTAACAAAAGTACTAACAACATTACAAATCTTGATAAGTATCTATAAATACATACATTAATGGTGTTACATCCAAACAAATAGTTCCGCTTTTTCCCTATAAGAAACTATATTAACATATACCTAAATAAAGATAAATGCAAATCAGGACGAAGTGAACAAGGCAGTGTTAAAAATTGTGGCAATCATTTTCCAAAATAATATATTATATTTTTTGATTGTTTTGTTATCCAGTAACCATGGCGGTTACACATCGTCTCCATAGCAACCTCCGTGACAGAACTAACTCTAAGATTGACACAAGCTCTACTAATAGCAACAGTAGTCCCTGACCAATCAGATTTTAGAGGTGGGACATTAGAATACTACATACTTCCGGAAGTGTGCCGGCCCGGGTAACCCCTCTGAGGATGCGTTAGTGAAACGCTGCGTCAGGGGTCCTCGCTATTTTTTAACTGCCTCTCTTGTTGTAATAATTAGTAAAAATATCTTAGCTTAAAAAACTTTTCTCAGTTAGTACTTGGTAACTTGTGGCTTTTCACAGGCTTAAGCAGAAGCTATTACTGTTTATCCCAGTATATATAAAAAAATGGGTAACCGCTGCACTTGCATAACATAATACGATAACGTGTGGGCAATATAATATCTGGGGGAGGAAGTTCTGAGACAATTGTGTCTACACAATATCGTACACTACCATAGAAGGAATACAACTTACAGGTGTCATCACTAAGATAATACAAAATTAGACACATAGTGTCACACTATTACAAGCTGTAATTTAGTAATGCTGTAATACAACTGTAGTCAAAACTGAGTGACAGAGAAAACAAGTCTGTTTTTCACAGGCCTAAGCAGCAGCTATTACTACTTACCATAGCGTTTTAAAAAATGGTTAACCGCTGCACCTGCATAATCCAATACGGTAACGTGTAGGAAATATAAATCTTGAGGATAAGGTTTCAAGATAACACTTTCTCAACAATATCTTTGATTATGTTATAAGCAGTAAAGTTTACAGGAGGCATTACCAAGATAATTTAACATTAGACACACGATGCCAAACTATTATAAGTGGTAACCTAGAAACCCTGCAACACCACTCGAGCAAAAACAGTGTGACAGAAAAAATAAGTCTGCAAGCGATTTAAGCACAAAAATAAAGTTTTAGTCTGCAAAGTCACTTTAAATATAGCTCCAGACTGGTTGAAAATTCCCACAATCTATTAAGATGCTATAATGCCATCTATTTTGACAATATAATGTCAAGTACCATAGGACACAGACTGCTTTAAATTACCACTAGCTGAAATCCGAGCTTATCCCTTGATGCAATAGTATGTGCACAATCATTAATATCAGTTAGAGTTGCTAAGTTAACTCAATAATCAAGTGTTGGTGATACAATATAGAGACTGCCATATAGGTAATCCTCCAGACCTCCCAGTCTCCACAGATATTTTATTGCAAGTGTATACATTGGTATTAGCTCACTCTATACTGGTTATATAACTGGACATTGATGTTCATAGTGCCTTATAAACCTATTTATCTACTAAGACCATTAAGTTTAAGTATAATAGGTATACCATATATCAATACCCACTACGGGAAAATCTGAAGGACAGGCCAGATATTAGGCCACATAGTCCTTAGATAGATAAATATACAGATATACCTAGAATATAAACTCGGTCTTAAAACTGGGTTACCAAGTATTCTATATCAGTGATATCATACAAGCTAAGTATCATACAATCAACAGAGAGTGTGCTTTTAACTCTCTCCAGGGTAGCATACACACACAATTTATGCTGTCTTTTTTATAAATAAAACTAATAAAGGTTATATTTTAATTTGATGACACAAATTCTTTTTCAATCATAAGTTCCAGTAATCTACCGAATTAATTACTACAATTCATTGTTCACAGTGCAATAAAAGCATTTATTTAAGACTATCAGGTTTATTTAGCCTGTATAGTCCAGTTTTGTTAATTCACACACTAAATACTAGGTTCCTCACAGAGATATGTTCCCAATCTATTCCTGGACGATAATCTGGAACCTAGGCAACAGTGAATCATGTCCGCCTGCCATTTGTTATATCCGCCCATTGGCCTCTAGTTATCAAGCCGTCAACCGCAAATACGCTGGAATTCCGCAGCATATTTGTGGCGAGGCTGATTCGCCTTAGTTATCAAGCCCTACAGCCCGGCAAAAGTAGAATCTAGTGACGTAACCTACGATCCGTTGGACTCAGCCCAACATAGATAGATGGTTACGTCACTACAGATGTTCCAAATGCAAGTTCGGCACAATCTGACTACTTTTGGTAGTTATCAAACTACTACCAGGTCCGCTCGCCACTATTCCAGGCCAGCGTACCTGGATTTCAATCCGCCGCCCTGCAGGCGGCGGATCCCATAGGAATCAATGGGAGTCTGACAGCAGCGAGAGCTCATGTTCGCTGCTGCCCGATATCCCATTGATTCCTATGGGAGATGTCTGCACCTAACACCCTAACATGTACCCCGAGTGTAAACACCCCTAATCTGTCCCCCCTACACCGCCTCCACCTACTTTATACATATTAACCCCTAAACCGCCGCTCCTGGACCCCGCCGCAACTAAATGAATTTACTAACCCCTCAACCGCCGCTCCCGGACCCCGCCGCAACTAAATAAACTTACTAACCCCTAAACCGCCGCTCCCGGAACCCCACCACAACTATAATAAATATATTATCCCCTAAACTGTGGCTCCCGGACCCCGCCGCCACCTACATAATACCTATTAACCCCTAATCTGCCCGCTCCCGATACCGCCGCCACCTATATTAAATGTATTAATCCCTATCCTGCTCCCCCTATACCGCCGCCACTATATTAAACTTATTAACCCCTAAACCTAAGTCTAACCCTAACACCCCCCTAACTTTAATATTATTTTAATAAATCTAAATAAAACTTACTATTATTAACTAAATTATTCCTATTTAAAACTAAATACTTACCTGTAAAATGAACCCTAAGATAGCTACAATATAACTAATAATTATATTGTAGCTACTTTAGGATTTATTTTTATTTTACAGGCAACTTTGTATTTAATTTAACTAGGTACAATAGCTATTAAATAGTTATTAACTATTTAATAGCTACCTAGCTAAAATACTTACAAAATTACCTGTAAAATAAATCCTAACCTAAGTTACAATTAAACCTAACACTACACTATCATTAAATTAATTAAATAAATTAACTACAATTACCTACAATTAAATAAAATAAAATAAACTATAGTACAAAAAAAACAAACACTAAATTACAGAAAATAAAAAAGAATTACAAGAAGTTTAAAATAATTACACCTAATCTAAGCCCCCTAATAAAATAATAAAGCCCCCCAAAATAAAAAATGCCCTACCCTATCCTAAATTACAAAGTAATCAGCTCTTTTACCAGCCCTTAAAAGGGTTTGCGTGGCATTGCCCCAAAGTAATCAGCTCTTTTACCTGTTAAAAAAAATACAACTCCCCCAACATTAAAACCCACCACCCACATACCCCTACTCTAACCCACCCAACCCCCCCTTAAAAAAACCTAACACGGGGGCGGAGCCTAGTGGAGCTCCAAGATGGAGGCTTCTAGATAGAGCTCCGTGAGCTGGGTCAGGGCTGGAGGCCAAATCTCCCTTAAAAAGGATACTTTGAGGGTCACTTAAGGTCCCTAACTACTTGTAAGAACACTGAGCCTGAAGCGGCAATACCAGCTGGCGGTGGACCCGGAGAGGAGGCGGCGCTGGGGAAAACTCATCACACTCGGGGATCCGCCATCTTTTACCTCCGCTCTCCTCTCGGGTGTCAGCGCAACTACTCACAAGGTGATATCGGGCAGCAACGCATCCAGCGAACAGCCGACGGCACCGCAATCATACCCTCCTCGGACCTCTGATGTGATGCACAGCCCTCAGCACCGCAGATGACCACTACACTGTGAGTACACGGCATACTTACCAAGCTCATCATTGTTCTTTATTGGGGATACAAACTCCCAACAAATCCAGCGGGGCAAGAGGCTCAAAGAGGCTGCAGGGCAGATCCCCCAGCAAGGCTCATAAATAACCAGACTAGAGGCCTCATAGATCAGCATGGGGAGACAGGCTTAGAGCCCCCTTTCACAACAAACCACCCATATAAACTGGACAGAGACTCTGGGACATTAATCCAACCATGTGGCAGACGCAATGAAGCCCCATAAACCTGAATAGGATAAACACACTTTAAAATAAAAGGGGCTCATTAAATCATACATTTTTTTGGCATTCTGGAATGTGAATTACATCTATAAGCAAAATGATGCTTTTGGGATGGTATGTAACTTAAGACCCTGGGAGGGAGATTGAAGACACTAAAGAGAGGCTGAGTTTTGGGCCTACTTTTTCTTTGCTTGCAGAGCCCCTGCTTCTTTTTCTCCCTTTCTCAAACTCTCATCTATCCACAAGGCAAGACTGCCATCTTGTGGCCAAAAGCAATTCTGTGGCCTGATAATTTTCACAACCCTCCAACTGAGAAATTTAGCAGAAAAGGGACTTGGAAATAAAGTATCCCAGTTAGCAGGATATTAGAAATTGCAGTTCCCTAACTCCTGCGGGTACATGGCAGCTGGAATGGCTTCTAAGAGGCTGAGCAAGCTGGAGAAGACCAATAAGAATATGCCTGTCACCTCCTTCTTTAAGCCATCCCAGGGAGACAACTCTCAGGAACTGACCAGAGACATGGCGGAAGACAGAGAACCCACCTTAACAGCATCTGACCGTATAGGGGACGATACCCCTCTAACTAGAGCAGATCTTCGCCTGCTTGTTTCCAAGCAAGACATCACAAATAGTTTCGATAAATTGTGGGCCAAAATAGACACTATGCACACAGCTATGAACGACAGCCTCAGTGATATTAAAAAAGATATTTCCGAGCTGGGCACCAGGGTGGAAACTCTTGAAAGCAATGGAGATAATCTAGTAGATGATGTAGAGATGGCGGTCCAACAAGTTTCACATCAGCAACAAGTGGTTGAAGATTTACTAGACAAGATTGAGGATATGGAAAATAGAAACAGGAGAAGTAACATCCGACTGAAAGGCATTCCAGAATCAATCAAGAATGAGGACCTCCCCTCCTATCTTCATCAGCTGTTTTGTGCAATCACAGGGAATGACCCCTCCACAGAGATAGAAATAGAAAGGGCTCATAGAGCCTTAAAGCCCAAACCAAAACCTGATCTCCCTCCTAGAGACGTCATTGTGGCATTTTTAAGGTATCCAGAGAAGGACAAGATTCTCAGAGAAGCTGCCAAACAGCCAACTTTCAAATTCAGAGGCAATGTTATCCATTTCTACCAGGATTTGAGCACCAGAACACTGCAAAGAAGAAGTTCTCTGCGACCTTTGACTACTCTTCTCAGGAAGAATCAAATCCCATATCGGTGGGGCTTTCCATTCGCCCTTCACATCACCAAAGACAATAAAATCCTCACAGTCAGAGACGCCATAGGGATCCCAGATATTTGTGAGGCCCTTGGCCTGGAAACCCCATCCATTCCAGAATCCTCACTGGCAGTAGAAATGCCCAAACCACAAAGAGTGCCTCTGAAATCCCAAAAATCACAATGGACAAAAACACCTCAAAAGAGACAGAAAAACAGATGATGGACTTTATCTGACATGTCTGGATAATATCCTTTTGTCCCCACACATTTTTACGGCCTGTAGAGGACAGAGGGAAGGCGCAGGACATTGACACAGAAATATGATTCCTAAGGCCGTGTAAGTGTGTCTTTGGGGTTTTCTGTGTCCTGTCACCATGAGTTTGGCTCAGTTTTGTTGCAGTTGTTACCTCACCCTTGTTCAGCGAGATATTTTGGAGTGTCATTATTCATCTGCTAGAAGCCTTGGAGATGCTGTACATTTACCCTAAATCATTAATGTTCTTAAGTTATTTATACCCCTCTTCAGGAGATGTTATTAAGAGTGTTAGACGTGCACCCACAAAAAACCATGTGGGTTAAGAACACCTCAAAAGAGACAGAGAAATAGATGGAGATCTACATCTGAGACGTTCTTTTTTCTTTTTCTGTTTCTTATTGTAGGTTACGACAAACAGATGGCAGTAATAATACAGTGCCACAGAAATATGACTTCCAATGCCATCATACTATATGTTTTCAGTCTACGTTAGTCTGTAATTAGAAGTTTAACCTACCCTGTAGGCAGATATTACTTCATACATGTTTAGCGAGTTAGTTTTGAATGTAACTATTCAGTTGCCAGAGGTTTTAAAGAAGTTACATATTTATTTTAAATTACTAAGGCCTTTAAGCAACTTATAATCCCCCCCAAGTAAGGTTACATGGAGCAATAGTTGGTTCCTCCTGAGTCCCTGACCCCCCCTAGAACTAAAATATGTTTTTTCAGGACGATAATGTTATAGATCTGTTTTTTATCGCAGGTTCACTTTTATGGTTCATTTGCATTGTGCTTTTTGAATTTAACCTGATCTTCTCTCTATTTCAGAACTTTATTTTCCTTACCTTTCTTCCTCTCCCACCATCCCTTCCCCTACAAGGACTACAGGACTTTTCACTGCAGGAGCGAAGGTTAGAATCCACAATCAGGATTTATAGATTCACAGAGCGGGGAAAGATTTTTGTCTTGCACCTAGGGTTTAGAGGTTCACAGGCCATTGAGAGACAGGATATAACCACCAACCACGCACATGGCCACTCCTAATATTACACTGGTCTCTCACAATGTGAGAGGCCTTAACTCAGATGTCAAAAGGAGAAAGGCGCTAGCCCAGTATAAACATATAGGAGCTAATGTAATATTCCTGCAGGAGACTCACTTTATGTCCAACCATGTTCCAAAATACTGGGAGAGGCAGTTCCCCTTACATTTCCATTCTACCACAGACAGGTAAAAACGAGGGGTGTCTATCCTAATACATTCCTCTTTAAATTTTAATCCCACTAACACTATTATAGACAAGGAGGGTAGATACATAATTGCAAAAAGGCATACTAAATGAGGTGGAAATAGCTTTGTGTAATGTCTATGCCCCAAACGAGCAACAAGAACAATTTTTTACGGGTTTGTCTTTCCTTCTTTCCAGCTGGAATGCAATTAGAATAGTTCTGGCTGGTGACTTTAATGTATCCCTGTATAAACAAGATTATCACTCACAACCCCAGCAGCCACACAGACAGCACAGAAATGTAGGTAAAGCTAAATTCATTTTAAACACTCTGGAGGGACATAACCTAATAGACTCCTGGACGGCCCTATATGGTGACACCTCAGACCACACTTTTTACTCCTCAGCGCATCGCAAATACTTTAGGTTGGATTATATTTTTTTGAGCCAAGTGCTTTTAACAAATCTCGTGTCCTCCTCTGTTTCTCCATGTGTGTGGTCAGATCACGCTATGGTGTCAATAAAGATGGAAGGACTTCTGCCACCCAGCTCTATGAAGAGCTGGACTTACAACCCCACAACTATGAAAGACCAGATACAGAAAGAGACCATAACTAGGCACATGACAGAATATTGGAATATTAATATTAATACCGTTGACAACCCCATTCAGGTGTGGGCAGCGCATAAAACAGTCATAAGGGGACTCTTAATTCAGATCAAATCACAATACAAACGTAGAGCAAAAACATTAATGACTACACTCCAGTCAGAAATAGCAGCCCTTGAGAGGCGACATAAATTGACTGGTTCTAATGCCACTTATAAAATTCTACAAGACAAGAGGCTAGCCTTAGACAAAATACTTACTGATCAATCGATTAGAGCAGGGTTAAGACTGCAATCTAAATATTTTATCTACGCGAACAAGCCGGACAGGTTCTTAGCTAACAAAATCAGAAATAAAACCAAAGATATAACTATTCCCTCACTCCGTAAACTGGATGGGGAATTGACCTCAAATCCAATAGAAATAGTTAATACCTTTGCAGCATACTACGGGTCTTTATACGCCACAAACTCAACATTTATTAGACACATTTTTGGAGGAAGCAAACTTACCTTCGATTGACCAACATGATAAAGACATCTTGAATGCTGATATCACGAGTCAGGAGGTGCTTACAGTCTTACGGGACTTGAAACCAGGGAAGGCTGCCGGTCTAGACGGCTTCCCAGGTGATTATTATAAATTATTCAAAACATCTCTTATACCTCACCTAGGCCTAGATTTGGAGTTCGGCGGTAAAAGGGCTGTTAACGCTCCGCGGGCTTTTTTCTGGCTGCACCATAAATTTAACTCTGGTATCGAGAGTTCAAACAAATGCTGCGTTAGGCTCCAAAAAAGGAGCGTAGAGCATTTTTACCGCAAAAGCAACTCTCGATACCAGAGTTGCTTACGGACGCGGCCGGCCTCAAAAACGTGCTCGTGCACGATTCTCCCATAGGAAACAATGGGGCTGTTTGAGCTGAAAAAAAACCTAACACCTGCAAAAAAGCAGCGTTCAGCTCCTAACGCAGCCCCATTGATTCCTATGGGGAAACACTTCCTACGTCTGCACCTAACACCCTAACATGTACCCCGAGTCTAAACACCCCTAATCTTACACTTATTAACCCCTAATCTGCCGCCCCCGCTATCGCTGACCCCTGCATATTTTTTTTAACCCCTAATCTGCCGCTCCGTAAAACGCCGCCACCTACGTTATCCCTATGTACCCCTAATCTGCTGCCCTAACATCGCCGACCCCTATGTTATATTTATTAACCCCTAATCTGCCCCCCACAACGTCGCCGACACCTACCTACACTTATTAACCCCTAATCTGCCGAGCGGACCTGAGCGCTACTATAATAAAGTTATTAACCCCTAATCCGCCTCACTAACCCGATCATAAATAGTATTAACCCCTAATCTGCCCTCCCTAACATCGCCGACACCTACCTTCAATTATTAACCCCTAAACTTCCGATCGGAGCTCACCGCTATTCTAATAAATGGATTAACCCCTAAAGCTAAGTCTAACCCTAACACTAACACCCCCCTAAGTTAAATATAATTTACATCTAACGAAATTAATTAACTCTTATTAAATAACTTATTCCTATTTAAAGCTAAATACTTACCTGTAAAATAAATCCTAATATAGCTACAATATAAATTATAATTATATTATAGCTATTTTAGGATTAATATTTATTTTACAGGCAACTTTGTAATTATTTTAACCAGGTACAATAGCTATTAAATAGTTATTAACTATTTAATAGTTACCTAGTTAAAATAATAACAACAAATTTACCTGTAAAATAAATCCTAACCTAAGTTATAATTAAACCTAACACTACCCTATCAATAAAATAATTAAATAAACTACCTACAATTACCTACAATTAACCTAACACTACACTATCAATAAATAAATTAAACACAATTGCTACAAATAAATACAATTAAATAAACTAGCTAAAGTACAAAAAATAAAAAAGAACTAAGTTACAGAAAATAAAAAAATATTTACAAACATAAGAAAAATATTACAACAATTTTAAACTAATTACACCTACTCTAAGCCCCCTAATAAAATAACAAAGCCCCCCAAAATAAAAAATTCCCTACCCTATTCTAAATTAAAAAAGTTACAAGCTCTTTTACCTTACCAGCCCTGAACAGGGCCCTTTGCGGGGCATGCCCCAAGAATTTCAGCTCTTTTGCCTGTAAAAGAATAAATACAATACCCCCCCCCCCCAACATTACAACCCACCACCCACATACCCCTAATCTAACCCAAACCCCCCTTAAATAAACCTAACACTAAGCCCCTGAAGATCTTCCTACCTTGTCTTCACCATCCAGGTATCACCGATCCGTCCTGGCTCCAAGATCTTCATCCAACCCAAGCGGGGGTTGGCGATCCATAATCCGGTCCAGAAGAGGCTCCAAAGTCTTCCTCCTATCCGGCAAGAAGAGGACATCCGGACCGGCAAACATCTTCTCCAAGCGGCATCTTCGATCTTCTTCCATCCGGTGCGGAGCGGGTCCATCTTGAAGCAGGCGACGCGGATCCATCCTCTTCTTCCGATGTCTCCCGACTAATGACGGTTCCTTTAAGGGACGTCATCCAAGATGGCGTCCCTCGAATTCCGATTGGCTGATAGGATTCTATCAGCCAATCGGAATTAAGGTAGGAATTTTCTGATTGGCTGATGGAATCAGCCAATCAGAATCAAGTTCAATCCGATTGGCCGATCCCATCAGCCAATCAGATTGAGCTCGCATTCTATTGGCTGTAATGTTGGGGGGGGGGGGTATTGTATTTATTCTTTTACAGGCAAAAGAGCTGAAATTCTTGGGGCATGCCCCGCAAAGGGCCCTGTTCAGGGCTGGTAAGGTAAAAGAGCTTGTAACTTTTTTAATTTAGAATAGGGTAGGGAATTTTTTATTTTGGGGGGCTTTGTTATTTTATTAGGGGGCTTAGAGTAGGTGTAATTAGTTTAAAATTGTTGTAATATTTTTCTTATGTTTGTAAATATTTTTTTATTTTCTGTAACTTAGTTCTTTTTTATTTTTTGTACTTTAGCTAGTTTATTTAATTGTATTTATTTGTAGCAATTGTGTTTAATTTATTTATTGATAGTGTAGTGTTAGGTTAATTGTAGGTAATTGTAGGTAGTTTATTTAATTAATTTATTGATAGTGTAGTGTTAGGTTTAATTATATCTTAGGTTAGGATTTATTTTACAGGTAAATTTGTTATTATTTTAACTAGGTAACTATTAAATAGTTCTTAACTATTTAATAGCTATTGTACCTGGTTAAAATAATTACAAAGTTGCCTGTAAAATAAATATTAATCCTAAAATAGCTATAATATAATTATAATTTATATTGTAGCTATATTAGGATTTATTTTACAGGTAAGTATTTAGCTTTAAATAGGAATAATTTATTTAATAAGAGTTAATTAATTTCGTTAGATGTAAATTATATTTAACTTAGGGGGGTGTTAGTGTTAGGGTTAGACTTAGCTTTAGGGGTTAATCCATTTATTAGAATAGCGGTGAGCTCCGATCGGAAGTTTAGGGGTTAATAATTGAAGGTAGGTGTCGGCGATGTTAGGGAGGGCAGATTAGGGGTTAATACTATTTATGATCGGGTTAGTGAGGCGGATTAGGGGTTAATAACTTTATTATAGTAGCGCTCAGGTCCGCTCGGCAGATTAGGGGTTAATAAGTGTAGGCAGGTGTCGGCGACGTTGAGGGGGGCAGATTAGGGGTGAATAAATATAATACAGGGGTCGGCGGGGTTAGGGGCAGCAGATTAGGGGTACATAAGTATAACGTAGGTGGCGGTCGGCAGATTAGGGGTTAAAAATTTTAATCGAGTGGCGGCGGTGTGGGGGGAGCTCGGTTTAGGGGTACATAGGTAGTTTATGGGTGTTAGTGTACTTTAGGGTACAGTAGTTAAGAGCTTTATAAACCGGCGTTAGCCAGAAAGCTCTTAACTCCTGCTATTTTCAGGCGGCTGGAATCTTGTCGTTAGAGCTCTAACGCTCACTGCAGAAACGACTCTAAATACCAGCGTTAGAAAGATCCCATTGAAAAGATAGGCTACGCAAATGGCGTAGGGGGATCTGCGGTATGGAAAAGTCGCGGCTGAAAAGTGAGCGTTAGACCCTTTAATCACTGACTCCAAATACCAGCGGGCGCCCAAAACCAGCGTTAGGAGCCTCTAACGCTGGTTTTGACGGCTACCGCCGAACTCTAAATCTAGGCCCTAGTCAAATTCTGTAACTACATTTTACTAGGTCACAATGTCCCCCCTGATCTTTTGACTGCCAAGATTATAGTGATTCCCAAACCAGGCAAAGATAAAACTTCTTACCATAACTACAGACCAATTTCCCTTATAAACCAAGACCTAAAAATTTTCACGAAAATCCTAGCTAACCGCCTCAAACACATTTTGCCCAAGTTAATTCATCCCGACCAGGTGGGTTTCATTAAAAATAGAGAGGCCCCGGACAACATTAGGCAGACGATAGCCCTACTTGATTTTGCACAATATACAAAAACACCTTCTCTGTTGCTCTCTTTGGACGCAGAGAAGGCGTTTGACAGGGTGGATTGGGATTTTATGCTGGCGGTCCTGGAGAGAGTGGGTATTGGGGGCCCATATTTGGTAGCAATTAAAAATATATATTCCAACCCTACAGCACGAGTCAGGGCTATGGGTCATCAGTCCGATAAATTCGATGTCCTTAATGGGACCCGACAGGGGTGCCCTTTGTCCCCCTTGTTGTTTGCGCTTTGCATAGAACCCCTGGCCCAACATATTAGAAATTCTCCAGACATTTCGGGTATAAACATCAAACGAACGGAATACAAGCTCACTCTATTTGCGGACGAAATTCTCCTGTCTCTGACCAGACCCTTGATTTCCCTCCCAAATCTCTATAAAACTATTGACTCCTTTTCCATAATTTCTGGTTATAAGGTAAATTTAGAAAAATGTGAAGCTATGCCTATAGCCCTTCCTGATCATACTAAAAAGTTAATTGAACTAAACTTTGAATTCAAATGGGTTAAACACCACCTTCGCTATCTAGGGATCAATCTAACCAAAAGCTCATCAGAATTATATCAGGCAAACTTCCCCCCACTATATAAATCTATTAAACAGGACCTTAGACACTGGAGCAAACTGAGATTCTCCTGGTATGGTAGATTGTCTGCAGTTAAGATGTCAGTGCTCCCATGGATTCTATACCTGTTTCGCACCTTACCTATAAGTGTCCCAACACAAGATTTGGAAGATCTTCAAAAACACACCAATAGCTACATAGGAGGTAATAAAAAAGCCAGAATCTCATCTAAGTTACTCAATAGACACAGAAGGCTGGGAGGAATCGGGGCACCCAATTTTAAACATTATTATCAGGCAGCCAGGCTTGCACAAACAGCCCTCCTCAGTGAATTAGAAGAGGATATTCTTTGGACAAACGTAGAGTTAGATATTATAGATTTAGAACCACGATCATTGGTCCGGTGGGACCCAAAACGCTGTACTGGCAAAAATCACACTAGTTTCCCTATCTCAGACTTCATGATCAAGCAATGGTCCAAACTTACTTCAACTCTCCAGCTACTTCCACATAGTTCTGTCAAAACATCATTAGGTTGTATAATTAATAAAGAACATATTCCAACTATTAAAAAATGGGAAAACAGGGGATTGTACAGGATAGCAGATATATTGGAGAGGGGTAAAATTCTCACTTATACACAACTACAAGAAAAACTCCACCCCACTAAACTTCATTGGTTCTTATACTTGCAAATCTCTTCTACGATACACCATCTTACATCAATAAGCCCGTGTAAATCTCTTACTACCCTAGAATCTATATGTAGTTCGCAATCGAGACCCAAACAGAAAATATCACGATTATATCAAGCAATTCAGTGCGCCTCAGGGAATATTAAAACCCCTTTACAAGTTAAATGGGAATCAGACCTTGGCAAGGTTTTTGACTTACAAACCTGGTATGGGATTCTATATAATGCAGGTAGGGGGTTGCTTAGCGCTGACATGCGAGAAAACAATATCAAAACTGACTTTCGCTGGTATCTTACCCCATTGATTACCTCACATGCAGTTAGACACGGAACCAAACTCTGTTATAGAGGCTGTGAGGAGGAGGGCTCCTACAAACACATGTGGTGGGATTGTCCACACTCACGTAGAACATGGAATAGACTATCATGCTTTTTAAGCTCCATTCTGGACAGCCCCATTAAACTCTCAATGGAACATGCACTACTACATATTAGACTTAAAGAGTTCAATAAATATATAAACCAATTTATTAAGATAACCTGCACAGCAACCAGGGTGTGTATTGCACGCCACTGAAAGGAGAGTGCTCCATCTTGGGGTGAAGTTATATTAAAGATTAGACACTATTACAGTATGTCAGCGCAGGCAGCTGCAATACAAGATACACAAGAAACCTTCCAGAAAGTCTGGTTCTACTGGATTATATATGACACATCCAAAACCAGAATAGAGGGTTTGTGAAAGGCTTTTTTTACATCTAGGTTCATACCTCAAGGATCTAAAGGTATCTCAGATCTGAATAGACATTAAGTCAGACACTACGAGGTAATGGTGGAAGTCCTGTATAAGTCCTTCCCCGCTTCCCCCCCCACTCCCTTCCCTTCTGTTCCTAACTTTTCTTCTTCTCTCTCTCTATCATGTACTTTGTACACAATAAGAAGTTGAGATAATTCAGACTTCTATAGCAAATTGCAGAGTAACCTAATATGTTTTTACCATTCGCTTCAGGTTACTACCAGTTGTTAGGTTCTAAACAGGACTGTGTATGCATTGACAGCGGTTGGTACGCAACAAAGTCAAGTTCTCTTTTTTTCATTCTGGATGAAACGTAATGTGTTATAACTGTTGTTACACTGTACATTTTTCTTGAATTTTTGTTGTTTACTGTGTTTCGATGATACAAACAAAACTACAATAAAAATCTATATTAACTAAAAAAAACTAACACTAACCCCTGAAGATCTCCCTACCTTGAGTCGTCTTCACCCAGCTGAGCCGAATTCTTCATCCAAGCTGAGCAAGAAGAGGTCCTCCATCCAGTAGAAGTCTTCATCCAAGCGGGGCAGAAGAGGTCCTCCATCCGGGAGAAGTCTTCATCCAAGGAGTGTCTTCTATCTTCATCCAGCCGCGGCTCCATCTTCCAGACCTCCGACGCGGAACATACTTCTGGCCCGACGGACTAACGACGAATGAAGGTTCCTTTAAGGGACGTCATCCAAGATGGCGTCCCTCGAATTCCGATCGGCTGATAAGATAAGATAGGAAAAATCCGATTGGCTGATTCAATCAGCCAATCGGATTGAAGCTCAATCCGATTGAATGATCCAATCAGCCAATCGGATTGACCTCGCATTCTATTGACTGTTCCGATCACCCAATAGAATGCGAGGTCTGATTACTTTGTAATTTAGGATAGGGGTAGGGCATTTTTTTTATTTTGGGGGGCTTTATTGTTTTATTAGGGGGCTTAGATTAGGTGTAAATAGTTTAAACTTCTTGTAATTCTTTTTTATTTTCTGTAATTTAGTGGGGGGTTTGTACTATAGTTTAGTTTATTTAATTTAATTTTAGGTAATTGTAGTTAATTTATTTAATTAATTTAATGATAGTGTAGTGTTAGGTTTAATTGTAACTTAGGTTAGAATTTATTTTACAGGTAATTTTGTAAGTATTTTAGCTAGGTAGCTATTAAATAGTTAATAACTATTTAATAGCTATTGTACCTAGTTAAATTAAATACAAAGTTGCCTGTAAAATAAAAATAAATCCTAAAATAGCTACAATATAATTATTAGTTATATTGTAGCTATCTTAGGGTTCATTTTACAGGTAAGTATTTATTTTTAAATAGGAATAATTTAGTTAATAATAGTAAGTTTTATTTAGATTTATTAAAATAATATTAAAGTTAGGGGGTGTTAGTGTTAGTGTTAGACTTAGGTTTAGGGGTTAATAAGTTTAATATAGGTGGCAGCGGGGTCCGGGAGCGGCGGTTTAGGGGTTAATGAGTTTAATGTAGGTGGCGGTGGTGTATTGGGGGGCAGGATAGGGGTTAATAAATGTAATGTAGGTGGAGGTTGGCTCCGGGTGCGGCGGTTTAGGGGTTAAACAATTTATTTAGTTGCGGCGGGGTTCGGGATCCGCAGGATAGGGGTTAATAACTTGAATATAGGTGGCGGCGGTGTAGTGGGGGGGGCAGGATAGAGGTTAATAGGTATTATGTAGGTGGCAGCGGGGTCTGGGAGTGGCGGTTTAGGGGTTAATAATACATTTATTATAGTTGCAGCGGGGTCCAGGAGCGGCGGTTTAGGGGTAATAACTTTATTTAGGTGCGGGGGGCTCTGGGAGCGGCGGTTTAGGGGGTAAAACAGTATAGTTTAGTGTGGGTGCTTAGTGACAGGGTAGCAAGAAAGTTGCGAAGAAGCCGACTGTTGTTAACTGACAGTCATCGATCTCGCTGCTCATCGCCCCGTACTTGGTGCGCGGCTTCTTGACAGCTTTCATGATAACTTTGGTGAACGTATTCAGGTCCGCGGCAGCGATGGTAGGCGAGCTTAGGCGAGCGTATTGGGGCGGCAAATGCAGGAAAGTAGACGGCTTCATAACTAGACGCCATTGTGTCATAATTCTTTAATGTGCAATAAACTCTCCTCATTTTCCAATACTCATTATGTAGTTTGCAATAAACTCTCCTTATTGTGCCATACTCACTCTCTAATGTGCAATAAACTCTCTTCATTGTGCCATGCTCAATCTGTAATATGCAATACATTCACCTCAATGTGCCACACTGATTCTCTACTGTGCAATACATTTTCCTCATTGTGTCATACTCATTCTGTAATGTGCAATAAACTCTCCTCACTGTGCCATAAACTCTCCTCATTGTGCCATGCTCATTCTGTTATGTCAAATAAATTCTCCACATTGTACCATACTTATTCTTTAATATGCAATAAACTCTCCTCATAGCACCATACTAATTTTTGTTATGTTCCACAAACTCTCCTTATTTTGCCATACTCACTCTCTAATGTGCAATAAACTCTCCTCATTGTGCCATACTTATTCAGTAATATGCAATAAACTCTCCTCATTGTACCATACTTATTCAGTAATATGCAATAAACTCTCCTCATTGGGTCATACTCATTCTATAATGTGCCATAAACTCTGCTTATTGTGCCATACTCATTCTGTAATGTGCAATAAACTCTCCTCACTGTGCTATACTCATTCTGTAACATGCAATAAACTCTCCTCACTGTGCCATATTCATTCTGTAAAGTGCCATGACTCTCCTCTTTGTATCATACTCATTCTGTAATGTGCCATAGGGGCCTATCTATCAAGCTCCACATGGTGCTTGATGTCACGTGTTTCTGGTGAGCCTTCAGGCTCGCCAGAAACATCAGTTATAAAGCAGCAGTCACAAAGACCGCTGCTCCATAACCTGTCCGCCTGCTCTGAGCAGGCGGACAGACATCCCCGGAAATCAAACTGATCGAGTACGATCTGGTTGATTGACACCCCCCTGCTGGCGGCACATTGGCCGCGAGTCTGCAGGGGGCGGCATTGCACCAGCAGCTCTTGTGAGCTGCTGTTGCAATGCCAGACATTCTTAAATAGGGGCCATAAACTCTTCTCATTGGGGCATATTTATCAAGTTAATAACCAAATAGTGAAGCCAAAGCTTCAAGATAGAGAAAGTGCGCTAACAAGCTGAAAGTATACACACCATATAAGGAATTGAAGTGGAAAAGCCCAAGGGAGGGCGAAACACGTCGTTGTGACACTGTGACACTGTAACTTTGAAACAGCAAGGGATATTTCAGTACAGCCTGTACTGCAACTTTAAACCCGGGTTACCAGCATCTTTGAATATCCCAAGGTGAGGGATAACTTGTGCCCCACTATTGTATTGGATCATTAAACATACCTACAGCAGCCAAGTCTGCCTTCACAGAAAGTTCCCACCAGGACACAGCAATCAGCTGCTTTTCCTTTACGCTGCTGGAGCAGCGAGTAACACCCTGAGAGGAGCCGATGAGAAGCCTGTGACGTCAGACGCCGACTCACATGTGCAGAGGTTTGCACACTTCTATCTCCAGGAACGGCAGTTACTGCAGCTGCGGTCCAAGCCTTGACCGAAGGATTTCTTCTCCTCGGTAACACCCTCTGAACACTCTCTTGACTTACGGTACAGTAAACTGTATCTATTTGTGGTACAAGCCGTTATTTTCTTTCCACTGTTCCAATATCGGCATTCATTTGCATACGGCCACCTGCACTGTGTTGATACATATGAACTTGGTGCTTGTCTTTTAAGTTTTATTTTATGATATCACTGTTATGCCATATCTTTTAATTATCATTTTTATGCTATATCTTTTTTTATGTCATAGATTATCAATTAGTATCTGCATTATTCATCATTTATAGGTTTTAACCTGTTTTTTCATTAGGATTTTTTCCTAGTTTTATTTACATTACAGGGAGACGTCCCTATTTTTAGTGTATATATTTGTGTATCTTATTCTATATGTTTATTAAATTTTCACTTCAATTCCTTATATGGTGTGTATACTTTCAGCTTGTTAGCGCACTTTCTCTATCTTGAAGCTTTGGCTTCACTATTTGGTTATTAACTTGTATTTGATACATACAGAGATTGTATCTTTAGAGTAGTGTTTAGCAATACCTTCCTTTAGCGCGCACTAATCCACCCAATTTGATTTGCATATTTATCAAGGTCTGGTGGACCTGATCCGACACTGCGGATCAGGTCCACCAGACCTCGCTGAATACGGAGAGCAAAACACTCGCCGTATTCAGCATTGCACCAGCAGCTCACAAGAGCTGTTGGTGCAACGCCGCTCCCTGCAGACTCGCGGCCAATGGGCCGCCAGCAGGGGGATGTCAATCAACCCGATCGTATTCGATCGGGTTGATTTCCAGCGATGTCTGTCCAACTGCTCAGAGCAGGCGGACATGTTATGGAGCAGCAGTCTTTGTGACCGCTGCTTCATAACTGTTGTTTCTGGCGAGCCTGCAGGCTCGCCAGAAACACGGGGCTTTTGATACATATACCCCATTGTGTCATACTCATTCTGTTATATGCAATAAACTCTCCACATTGTACCATACTTATTCTTTAATGTGCAATAAACTCTCCTCATAGTACCATGCTCATTTTTGTAATGTTCCACAAACTCTCCTTATTGTGCCATACTCACTCTCTAATGTGCAATAAACTCTCCTCATTGTGCCATACTCATTCTGTAATGTGCAATAAACTCTCCACATTGTACCATACTTATTCTTTAATGTGCAATAAATTATCCTCATAGTGCCATGCTCATTTTTGTAATGTTCCACAAACTCTCCTTATTGTGTCATGCTCATTCTGTAATATGTGTGCCATACTCATTGGGGGGTAGTTATCAAGCCGTCAACCTCAAATACGCTGGAATTCCGCAGCGTATTTGAGGCGAGGCTGATTCGCCTTAGTTATCAAGCCCTAGATACCGGCAAAAGTAGAATTTAGTGACGTAAGCTTCGATCCGCCGGACTCAGTCCGACACAGATCGATTCTTACGTCACTCCAGATGTTCTGCACACAAGTGCGGCACAATCTGACTACTTTTGCTAGTTATCAAAAAACTAGCAGGTACGCTCGGCACTTTTCCGGCCCAGCGTACCTGGTTTTCAAACCGCCGCCCTGGAGGCGACGGATCCCATAGGAATCAATGGGAGTCTGACCATAGCGAAAGTTCATGTTCGCTGCTGCCCGACATCCCATTGATTCCTATGGGAGCTGTCTACACCTAACACCCTAACATGTACCCAGAGTCTAAACACCACTAATCTGCCCCCCTACACCGCCGCAACTATATAAATGTATTACCCCCTAAACCGCCGCTCCCGGTCCCCGCCGCAACTATAATATATGTATTAACCCCTAAACCGCCGCTCCCGGAGCCCACCACCACTATAATAAACTGATTAACCCCTAAACCGCCGCTCCCGGAGCCCACCGCAAGCTATAATAAATATGTTAACCCCTAAACCGGGGGAACAGCCAATAGAATGTGAGCTCAATCTGATTGGCTGAGTGGATGGCTCCGCTTCGAGTCGTCTGAAGATGGCTCCGCTCCGCTCTGGATGGATGAAGATTGAAGACGCTGCTTGGAAGATGACATCGCCCGGATGGAAGACTTCTTCAGCGCCGCCTGGATGATGACTTCATCGGATGGAAGATTTCTTCAGCGCCCCTTGGATGATGACTTCTTCCGCTCCGGATCTCCTCTTCGGTTCCATCGGTGGCTCGGCTGAGTGAAGACGACTCAAGGTAGGATGATCTTCAGGGGGGTAGTGTTAGGTTTTTTTAAGGGGGGTTTGGGTTAGATTAGGGGTATGTGGGTGGTGGGTTTTAATGTTGGGGGGGGTTTGTATTTTTCTTTTACAGGCAAAAGAGCAGAATTCTTTGGGGCATGCCCCGCAAAAGGCCCTTTTAAGGGCTGGTAAGGTAAAAGAGCTTTGAACTTTTTAATTTAGAATAGGGTAGGGAATTTTTTTATTTTGGGGGGGTTTGTTATTTTATTAGGGGGCTTAGATTAGGTGTAAGTAGCTTAAAATTGTTGTAATATTTTTTAAATGTTTGTAACTTATTTTTATTTTTTTTGTAACTTAGCTTTTTTTATTTTTTCTACTTTAGTTAGTTTATTTAATTGTATTTAATTGTAGTTATTTGTAGGTAATTTATTTAATTAATTTAATGATAGTATAGTGTTAGGTTTAATTGTAACTTAGGTTAGGATTTATTTTACAGGTAATTTTGTATTTCTTTTAGCTAGGTAGTTATTAAATAGTTAATAACTATTTAATAGCTATTGTACCTAGTTAAAATAAATACAAAGTTACCTGTAAAATAAATATAAATCCTAAAATAGCTAAAATGTAAATATTAATTATATTGTAGCTATATTAGGGTTTATTTTACAGGTAAGTATTTAGTTTTAAATAGGAATAATTTATTTAATAAGATAAATATTATTTAGATTTATTTAATTAATATTTAAGTTAGGGGGGTGTTAGGGTTAGGGTTAGACTTAGGTTTAGGGGTTAATAATTTTATTACAGTGGCGGCGGTGTAGTGGGGGGCAGGATAGGGGTTAATAAATGTATTATAGGTGGTGACGGTGTAGGGGGGGCAGATTAGGGGTTAATAAGTTTAATATAGGTTGCGGCGGGGTCCGGGAGCGGCGGTTTAGGGGTTAAACTATATATTTAGTTGCGGCGAGGTCCGGGATCGGCAGGAAAGGGGTTAATAACTTTATTATAGAGGGCGGCGGTATAGGGGGGGGCAGGATAGGGGTTACTAGATATAATGTAGGTGGCGGCGGTGTCCGGGAGCGGCGGTTTAGGGGTTAATACATTTATAAGAGTTGCGGCAGGCTCTAGGAGCGGCGGTTTAGGGGTTAATAACTTTATTGAGTTGCGGGGGGCTCCGGGGGCACCGGTATAGGGGGCAGAACAGTGTAGTTAGTGTGGGTGCTTAGTGACAGCTTGTCAATAAAGCTGTCAAAAAGCCGAAGAGCAATGAGATCAGATGAGTGATAACTGTCACAGTCCGCTGCTCATCGCCCAGTACTTCGTGCGCGGCTTTTTGACAGCTTTTTTGATAACTTAGGCGAACGTATTCAGGTCCGTGGCAGCGATGGTAGGCGAGCTTAGGCGGGCGTATTGGACCGGCGAAGGCAGGTAAAGTAGACACGTTGATAAGTACCCCTCATTGTCTAATGTGCAATAAACTCTTCTCACTGTGCCATACTCATTCTATAGTGTACAATAAACTCTCCTCGTGCCATATTCATTCTGTAAAGTGCCATAACTATCCTCTTTGTATCATACTCATTCTGTTATATGCAATAAACTCTCCACATTGTACCATACTTATTCTTTAATGTGCAATAAACTCTTCTCATAGTACCATTTTTGTAATGTTCCACAAACTCTCCTTATTGTGCCTTACTCACTATCTAATGTGCAATAAACTCTCCTCATTGTGCAATACTCATTCTGTAATGTGCAATAAACTCTCCTCATTGTGACATACTTATTCTTTAATGTATCATAAACTTTCCTCATTGTGTCATACTCATTTTGTAATGTGTCATAAACTCTCCTTATTGTGTCATACTCATTCTGTAATGTGCAATAAACTCTCCTCATTATGCCATACTCATTCTGTAACGTGCAATATTCTCTCCTTATTGTGTCATACTCACTCTCTAATGTGCAATAAACTCTCCTCATTGTACCATGCTCAATTTGTAATATGCAATACATTCACCTCAATGTGCCACACTGATTCTCTACTGTGCAATACATTTTCCTCATTGTGCTATACTCATTCTGTACTGTGCAATAAACTCTCCTCACTGTGCCATATTCATTCTGTAAAGTGCCATGACTCTCCTCTTTGTATCATACTCATTCTGTTATGTGCAGTAAAAGCTCCACATTGTACCATACTTATTCTTTAATGTGCAATAAACTCTCCTCATAGTACCATGCTCATTTTTGTAATGCTCCACAAACTCGCCTCATTGTGCCATGCTCATTCTGTAATATGCAATAAATTTACCTCAATGTGCCACACTGATTCTCTACTGTGCAATAAATTTTCCTCATTGTGCCATACTCATTCTGTAATGTGCAATAAAGTCTCCTCACGGTGCCATACTCATTCTGTAAAGTGCCAAAACTATCCTCATTGGGTCATACTCATTCTGTAATGTGCCATAAACTCTCCTCATTGGGTCATACTCATTCTATAATGTGCAATAAACTCTCCTCATTGTGCCATACTCATTCTGTAATGTGCCATAAACTCTCCTTATTGTGTCATACTCATTCTGTAATGTGCAATAAACTCTCCTCATTGGGCCATACTTATTCAGTAATGTGCAATAAACTCTCCTCATTGTGCTATACTCATTCTAATTATACGATTAAGTCTAATATATATTCTAGGACAAGTGGGGATAAAAAGATAAATTTAGTAAACTGCAGTCTCACACTTTCAATTCATATTACAATTTAAGGTGAATCGGTTGCAGTATAAGAATACAAACATTTGTCATTCACACACTAAATACTAGGTTGCTCACAGAGATATGTTCCCAATGTATTCCTGGCCGATAATCTGGAACCTGGGCAACAGCGAATCATGTCCGCCCGCTATTTGTTAAATCCGCCCATTGTGTCATAATTCTTTAATGTGCAATAAACTCTACTCATTGTGCCATACTGATTCTGTAATGTGCAATAAACTCTCCTCATTGTGCCATACTCATTCTGTAACGTGCAATAAACTCTCCTCATTGTGCCATACTCATTCTGTAACGTGCAATAAACTCTCCTCATTGTGCCATACTCATTCTGTAACGTGCAATAAACTCTCCTCATTGTGCCATGCTCAATCTGTAATATGCAATAAATTCCCTTTAATGTGCCACACTGATTCTCTACTGTGCAATATATTTTCCTCATCGTGCTATACTCATTCTGTACTGTGCAATAAACTCTCCTCACTGTGCCATATTCATTCTGTAAAGTGCCATGACTCTCCTCTTTGTATCATACTCATTCTGTAATGTGCCATAAACTCTTCTCATTGTGTCATACTCATTCTGTTATGTGCAGTAATCTCTCTACATTGTACCATACTTATTTTTTAATGTGCAACAAACTCTCCTCATAGTACCATGCTCATTTTTGTAATGTTCCACAAACTCTCCTCATTGTGCCATGCTCATTCTGTAATATGCAATAAATTTACCTCAATGTGCCACACTGATTCTCTATTGTGCAATACATTTTCCTCATTGTGCCATACTCATTCTGTACTGTGCAATAAAGTCTCCTCACTGTGCCATAAACTCTCCTCATTGTGCCATGCTCATTCTGTAATATGCAATAAATTTACCTCAATGTGCCACACTGATTCTCTATCATGCAATACATTTTCCTCATTGTGTCATACTCATTATGTACTGTGCAATAAAGTCTCCTCACTGTACCATACTCATTCTGTAAAGTGCCATAACTATCCTCCTTGTATCATACTCATTCTGAAATGTGCCATAAACTCTACTTATTGTGCCATACTCATTGTCTAATGTGCAATAAACTCTCCTCACTGTGCTATACTCATTCTGTACTGTGCAATAAACTCTCCTCACTGTGCCATACTCATTCTGTAATGTGCCATAAACTCTTCTCATTGTGTCATACTCATTCTGTTATATGCAATAAACTCTCCACATTGTACCATACTTATTCTTTAATGTGCAATAAACTCTCCTCATAGTACCATGCTCATTTTTGTAATGTTCCACAAACTCTCCTTATTGTGCCATACTCACTCTAATGTGCAATAAACTCTCCTCATTGTGCCATACTTATTCTTTAATGTGTCATAAACTCTCCTTATTGTGCCATACTCATTCTGTAATGTGCCATAAACTCTCCTTATTGTGTCATACTCATTCTGTAATGTGCAATAAACTCTCCTCATTGGGCCATACTTATTCAGTAATGTGCAATAAACTCTCCTCATTGTGCTATACTCATTCTAATTATACGATTAAGTCTAATATATATTCTAGGACAAGTGGGGATAAAAAGATAAATTTAGTAAACTGCAGTCTCACACTTTCAATTCATATTACAATTTAAGGTGAATCGGTTGCAGTATAAGAATACAAACATTTGTCATTCACACACTAAATACTAGGTTGCTCACAGAGATATGTTCCCAATGTATTCCTGGCCGATAATCTGGAACCTGGGCAACAGCGAATCATGTCCGCCCGCTATTTGTTAAATCCGCCCATTGTGTCATAATTCTTTAATGTGCAATAAACTCTACTCATTGTGCCATACTGATTCTGTAATGTGCAATAAACTCTCCTCATTGTGCCATACTCATTCTGTAACGTGCAATAAACTCTCCTCATTGTGCCATACTCATTCTGTAACGTGCAATAAACTCCCCTCATTGTGCCATGCTCAATCTGTAATATGCAATAAATTCCCTTTAATGTGCCACACTGATTCTCTACTGTGCAATATATTTTCCTCATCGTGCTATACTCATTCTGTACTGTGCAATAAACTCTCCTCACTGTGCCATATTCATTCTGTAAAGTGCCATGACTCTCCTCTTTGTATCATACTCATTCTGTAATGTGCCATAAACTCTTCTCATTGTGTCATACTCATTCTGTTATGTGCAGTAATCTCTCTACATTGTACCATACTTATTTTTTAGTTGTGCAACAAACTCTCCTCATAGTACCATGCTCATTTTTGTAATGTTCCACAAACTCTCCTCATTGTGCCATGCTCATTCTGTAATATGCAATAAATTTACCTCAATGTGCCACACTGATTCTCTATTGTGCAATACATTTTCCTCATTGTGCCATACTCATTCTGTACTGTGCAATAAAGTCTCCTCACTGTGCCATAAACTCTCCTCATTGTGCCATGCTCATTCTGTAATATGCAATAAATTTACCTCAATGTGCCACACTGATTCTCTATCATGCAATACATTTTCCTCATTGTGTCATACTCATTATGTACTGTGCAATAAAGTATCCTCACTGTACCATACTCATTCTGTAAAGTGCCATAACTATCCTCCTTGTATCATACTCATTCTGAAATGTGCCATAAACTCTACTTATTGTGCCATACTCATTGTCTAATGTGCAATAAACTCTCCTCACTGTGCTATACTCATTCTGTACTGTGCAATAAACTCTCCTCACTGTGCCATACTCATTCTGTAATGTGCCATAAACTCTTCTCATTGTGTCATACTCATTCTGTTATATGCAATAAACTCTCCACATTGTACCATACTTATTCTTTAATGTGCAATAAACTCTCCTCATAGTACCATGCTCATTTTTGTAATGTTCCACAAACTCTCCTTATTGTGCCATACTCACTCTAATGTGCAATAAACTCTCCTAATTGTGCCATACTTATTCTTTAATGTGTCATAAACTCTCCTTATTGTGCCATACTCATTCTGTAATGTGCAATAAACTCTCCTCATTGTACCATACTTATTCTTTAATGTGTCATAAACTCTCCTCATTGTGCCATACTCATTCTGTAATATGCCATAAACTCTCCACATTGTACAATACTTATTCTTTAATGTGCAATAAACTCTCCTCACAGTACCATACTCATTTTTGTAGTGTTCCACAAACTCTCCTCATTGTGACATACTTATTCTTTAATGTGTCATAAACTCTCCTCATTGTACCATACTCATTTTGTAATGTGTCATAAACTCTCCTTATTGTGTTATACTCATTCTGTAATGTGCCATAAACTCTGCTTATTGGGCCATACTCATTCTGTAACGTGCCATAAACACTCCTTATTGTGCCATACTCACTCTCTAATGTGCAATAATCTCTCCTCATTGTACCATACTCATTCTGTAATGTGCAATAAACTCTCCTCACTGTGCCATACTCATTCTGTAATGTGCAATAAACTCTCCTCATTGTGCCATACGTATTCTTTAATGTGTCATAAACTTTCCTCATTGTGTCATACTCATTGTGTAATGTCATAAACTTTCCTCATTGTGTCACACTCATTCTGTAATGTGCCATAAACTCTCCTCACTGTGCCATACTCATTCTGTAATGTGCCATAAACTCTTCTCATTGTGTCATACTCATTCTGTTATATGCAATAAACTCTCCACATTGTACCATACTTATTCTTTAATGTGCAATAAACTCTCCTCATAGTACCATGCTCATTTTTGTAATGTTCCACAAACTCTCCTTATTGTGCCATACTCACTCTAATGTGCAATAAACTCTCCTAATTGTGCCATACTTATTCTTTAATGTGTCGTAAACTCTCCTTATTGTGCCATACTCATTCTGTAATGTGCAATAAACTCTCCTCATTGTACCATACTTATTCTTTAATGTGTCATAAACTCTCCTCATTGTGCCATACTCATTCTGTAATATGCCATAAACTCTCCACATTGTACAATACTTATTCTTTAATGTGCAATAAACTCTCCTCACAGTACCATACTCATTTTTGTAGTGTTCCACAAACTCTCCTCATTGTGACATACTTATTCTTTAATGTGTCATAAACTCTCCTCATTGTACCATACTCATTTTGTAATGTGTCATAAACTCTCCTTATTGTGTTATACTCATTCTGTAATGTGCCATAAACTCTGCTTATTGGGCCATACTCATTCTGTAACGTGCCATAAACACTCCTTATTGTGCCATACTCACTCTCTAATGTGCAATAATCTCTCCTCATTGTACCATACTCATTCTGTAATGTGCAATAAACTCTCCTCACTGTGCCATACTCATTCTGTAATGTGCAATAAACTCTCCTCATTGTGCCATACGTATTCTTTAATGTGTCATAAACTTTCCTCATTGTGTCATACTCATTGTGTAATGTCATAAACTTTCCTCATTGTGTCACACTCATTCTGTAATGTGCCATAAACTCTCCTTATTGTGCCATACTCACTCTCTAATGTGCAATAAACTCTCCTCATTGTGCCATACTCACTCTCTAATGTGCAATAAACTCTCCTCATTGTGCCATACTCACTCTCTAATGTGCAATAAACTCTCCTCATTGTGCCATACTCATTCTGTAATGTGCAATAAACTCTGCTTATTGGGCCATACTCATTCTGTAACGTGCAATAAACTCTCCTCATTGTGCCATACTCATTCTGTAATGTGCAATAAACTCTCCTCATTGTGCCATACTCATTCTGTAATGTGCAATAAACTCTCCTCATTGTGCCATACTTATTCTTTAATGTGTCACAAACTTTCCTAATTGTGTCATACTCATTGTGTAATGTCATAAACTTTCCTCTTTGTGTCATACTTTTTCTGTAATGTGCCATACACTCTGCTTATTGGGCCATACTCATTCTGTAATGTGTAATAAACTCTCCTCATTATGCCATACTCATTCTGTAACGTGCAATAAACTCTCCTTATTGTGCCATACTCACTCTCTAATGTGCAATAAACTCTCCTCATTGTGCCATGCTCAATCTGTAATATG
Organism: Bombina bombina; assembly: GCF_027579735.1. Lineage (NCBI taxonomy): Eukaryota > Metazoa > Chordata > Amphibia > Anura > Bombinatoridae > Bombina > Bombina bombina. Next base: position 1,041,068,918 of record NC_069501.1, read on the forward strand.
CAATACATTCACCTCAATGTGCCACACTGATTCTCTACTGTGCAATACATTCTGTAGTGTGTAAAAGACTCTCCTCCTTGTGCCATACTCATTCTGTACTGTGCAATAAACTCTCCTCACTGTGCCATATTCATTCTGTAAAGTGCCATTACTCTCCTCCTTGTATAATACTCATTCTGCAATGTGCCATAAACTCTGCTTATTGTGCCATACTCATTCTGCAATGTGCCATAAACTCTGCTTATTGTGCCATACTCATTCTGTAATGTGCAATAAACTCTCCTCATTGGGCCATACTTATTCAGTAATGTGCAATAAACTCTCCTCATTGTGCCATACTCATTCTGTAATGTATCATAAACCTTCCTCATTGTGTCATACCCATTGTGCTATACTCATTCTAATTACACAATTAAAGGGATATGAAACCCAAAAATTTTCTTTCATGATTCAGATAGATTATACATTTTTAAACAACTTTCCAATTTACTTCTATTATCAATTTTGCTTCATTCTTTTGGTGTTTTTTTTTATTGAAGAAGCAGCAATGCACCACTGGGAGCTGACTGAACACATTTGTTAGCCAATTAAAATGGGCATGCAAGTTCAGCCACCAATCAGCAGCTAGCTCCAAGCTCCTGAGCCTTTCTAGATATGCATTTTAACAAATGATACCAAGAGAATGAAGCAAATTAGATAATAGAAGTAAATTGGAAAGTTGTTTAAAATTTTATGCTCTGTTTGAATCATGAAAGACAAATTTTGGGCTTCATGTCCCTGTAAGTCTAATATATATTCTAGGAATATATTCTAGGACCAGTGGGGATAAAAAGATAAATTCAGTAAACCGCAGCCTTACACTTTGGATTCACATTCTAATTTAAGTGTTGCAGTATAAGAATACAATCATTCACACACTAAATACTAGGTTGTTCACAGAGATCCGTTCCAAATGTATTCCCGGCCGATAATCTGGAACCTCAGCAACAGCAAATAATGTCCGCCCACCATTTGTTAAATCGGCCCGTTGTGTCCTAATTCTTCAATGTGCAATAAACTCTCCTCATTTTGCCATACTCATTATGTAGTTTGCAAAAAACTCTCCTATTTATGCCATACTGATTCTGTAATGTGCAATAAACTCTCCTCAGTGTGCCATGCTCAATCTGTAATTTGCAATAAATTCACCTCAATGTGCCACACTGATTCTCTACTGTGCAATACATTTTCCTCATTGTGCCATACTCATTCTGTACTGTGCAATAAACTCTCCTCAATGTGCTATACTCATTCTGTACTGAGCAATAAACTGTCCTCACTATGCCATATTCATTCTGTAAAGTGCCATAACTATCCTCTTTGTATCATACTCATTCTGTAATGTGCCATAAACTCTTCTCATTGTGTTACACTCATTCTGTTATGTGCAATACACTCTCCACTTTGTACCATACTTATTCTTTAATGTGCAATAAACTCTCCTCATAGTACCATACCAATTTTTGTAATGTTCCACAAACTCTCCTTATTGTGCCATACTCACTCTCTAATGTGCAATAAACTCTCCTCATTGTGAGATACTTATTCTTTAATGTGTCATAAACTTTCCTCACTGTGTCATATTCATTATGTAATGTGTCATAAACTCTGCTTATTGTGTCATACTCATTGTGTAATGTGTCATAAACTCTCCTCATTGTGCCATACTCATTCTGTAATGTGCAATAAACTCTCCTCATTGTGTCGTACTCATTTTGTAATGTGCAATAAACTCTCCTCATTGTGCCATACTCATTCTGTAATGTATCATAAACCTACCTCATTGTGTCATACCCATTCTGTAATGTGTCATAAACTCTCCTTATTGTGTCGTACTCATTGTCTAATGTGTCATAAACTCTCCTCATTGTGTCATACTCATTGGGGCCTATTTATCAAGCCGTCAACTGTGCTGCATTCGCCGGCACCAATATGCTCGCCTAACATCGCCTAACGTTCTCCATATTTAACAAAAAAGCTGTCAAAAAGCCGTGCACCAAGTACGGGGCGATGAGCAGCGGACTGTTGTTAACTAGCAGTCATCGATCTCGCTGTTCTTCGGCTTTTTCCAAGCTTTATTTGTATACTGTCACTAAACACCCACACTATACTAAACTGATTAACCCCTATCCCGCTGCTCCCGGACCCCGCCACAACGAAATAAATTTATTAACCCCTAAACCGCCACTCCCGGAGCCCACAGCCACTCTAATAAATTTATTAACTACTATTCCTCCGCTCCCGGAGCCCACCCCCACCTACATTATACTTATTAACCCCTAATCTGCTGCCCCCTACATCGCCGCAACTACATAAAGTTATTAACCCCTATCCTGCCGCTCCCAGAGCTCACCGCAACTAAATAAAGTTATTAACCCCTAGACCGCCAGCCTCCCACATCGCCATAAACTAAATTAACCAATTAACCCCTAAACCTAACAACCAGCTAACTTTATATTAAATATTAACTCATCCCTATCTTATTATAAATGTAAACTTACCTTTAAAATTAAATTAAACTATATTAAAATAAAAATTAATCTACCGTAACTATTATACTAAAATTACCTTAAACTATATTAAACTATTAATTAATCTACCCTAACTATTATATTAAAATTACCTTAAACTATATTAAACTATTAATTAATCTATCCTAACTTTTAAGATAAAATTACATTAAACTACAAATTAAAATAACTATATTCTATATTTAAACACCTAACCCTATTTAAATAATTTAAATCTACACTAAAAAATTACAAAGTTACAAAAAACTTACAACTAAGTTACCAAAAATAACAAACACTAAGTTACACTAAAAAATAAACACTAACGCCTAGATTTAGAGTTTGGCGTTAGCCGTCAAAACCAGCGTTAGAGGCGCCTAACGCTGGTTTTGGGCTACCGCTGGTATTTAGAGTCAGTCAGGAAAGGGTCTAACGCTCACTTTGCAGCCGCGACTTTTCCATACCGCAGATCCCCCTACGCCATTTGCGTATCCTATCTTTTCAATGGGATCTTTCTAACGCTGGTATTTAGAGTCTTGGCTGAAGTGAGCGTTAGAAATCTAATGACAAAACTCCAGCCGCAGCAAAAAGCCAGGAGTTAAGAGCTTTCTGGGCTAACGCCGGTTCATAAGCCTCTTAACTACTGTGCTTTAAAGTACACTAACACCCATAAACTACCTATGTACCCCTAAACCGAGGTCCCCCCACATTTTTAACCCCTAATCTGCCGACCGCACACCGCCGCCACCAAAGTTATCCCTATGTACCCCTAATCTGCTGCCCCTAACACCGCCGACCCCTATATTATATTTATTAACCCCTAATCTGCCGCCCCCAACGTCGCCTCCACCTACCTACAATTATTAACCCCTAATCTGCCGACCGTACCTCACCGCTACTCTAATAAATGTATTAACCCCTAAAGCTAAGTCTAACCCTAACCCTAACACCCCCCTAAGTTAAATATAATTTAAATCTAACAAAATAAATTAACTCTTATTAAATAAATTATTCCTATTTTAAAAGACAAGAAGAAACAGAAGCGCCACATGGCCCAATATTGTCTGGTCCAGAAGATAGATATGTGTGAATATACAATATAAACTCACATTGGAGAAAGCACTTCAAGTAGTGCTATCACAGCAGTCTGGGATTTCTATTAGTCACCCAGGAGACCAAATTCCGGTATAGATGTGATGTCTAGATAAACAACATAAAGGGACAAAGGTGCCTATATGGCCTAGTATTGTCTTGACACATATGAATCAGTGAGTTATTGAATAAGGTACTCACATTTGTTGTAGCATCTCCTTTGATGCTATAGAGGCAGGATGGGATCAATACGGTCACCCACCAGACTTAATCAAGGGCTTTCTGGATACCAGGAAATCCAGGAACCTCCAGTGAATCAGAGAGAGGCCCAGTGCAAGGGTCTCCTCTCAGCGAAAAGTTATGTAGCAGCAAAGAAATAATAGCAAGTGTCCCAATATAAAAAACGAGTTTTATTTAAAAAAATAATAAAAAAATAAAATAAAAAAAAAATAATAAAAAAAAAAAAAAATTAAAAACAATAAAAAAAAAAAAAAAAAAAAAAATAATAAAAAAAAAAAACAAAAAAAAAATAAAAAAAATAAAAAAAAAAAAATAAAAAAAATAAAAAAAAAATAATAAAAAAAAAAATAATAAAAAAAAAATAATAAAAACATTATATTTTATATATATTACCATATCTTGTCTTTCTCTTAGGAGGTACATATATATTTTCTATTATATATAAACACTAGTCTTTGACTAGTATAGACACAATATCACTCTTCACTGAGGTTTGTACACTAATTGGCTAATTAATATTACGCCCCCTACTTATTTTTGCATTCCTATTTAAAGCTAAATATTTACCTGTTAAATAAATCCTAATATAGCTACAATATACATTATAATTATATTGTAGCTATTTTAGGATTAATATTTATTTTACAGGCAACTTTGTATTTATTTTAACCAGGTACAATAGCTATTAAATAGTTAAGAACTATTTAATAGCTACCTAGTTAAAATAATTACAAAATTACCTGTAAAATAAATCCTAACCTAAGTTACAATTAAACCTAACACTACACTAGCAATAAATTAATTAAATACAATACTTACAAATAAATACAATTAAATAAACTAACTAAAGTACAAAAAATAAAAAAGAACTAAGTTACAAAAAATAAAAAGTATTTACAAACATTAGAAAAATATTACAATTTTAAGCTAATTACACCTACTCTAAGCCCCCTAATAAAATAACAAAGCCCCCCAAAATAAAAAAATGCCCTACCCTATTCTAAAATAAAAATAGAAAAGCTCTTTTACCTTACCAGCCCTTAAAAGGGCCTTTTGCGGGGCATGCCCCAAAGAATTCAGCTCTTTTGCCTGGAAAAAAAACATACAATACCCCCCCAACATTACAACCCACCACCCACATACCCCTAATCTAACCCAAACCCCCCTTAAATAAACCTAACACTAAGCCCCTGAAGATCTTCCTACCTTATGTTCACCACGCCGGGTATCACCGATCGGTCCAGGCTCCGATGTCTTGATCCAAGCCCAAGCGGGGGCTGAAGACGTCCATCCTCCGGCTGAAGTCTTGATCCAAGCCCAAGCGGGGGCTGAAGACGTCCATCCACCGGCTGAAGTCTTGATCCAAGCGGCGGCTGAAGAAGTCCATCATCGGGCAGAAGACTTCATCCTATTTGGGCAGAAGAGGAGATCCGGACCGGTAGACATCTTCATCCAAGCGGCATCTTCTATCTTCTTCTATCCGACGACGAGCGGCTCCATCTTCAAGACCTCCGGCGCGGATCCATCCTCTTCTTCCGACGACTAGACGACGAATGAAGGTTCCTTTAAGGGACGTCATCCAAGATGGCGTCCCTCGAATTCCGATTGGCTGATAGGATTCTATCAGCCAATAGGAAATAAGGTAGGAAAATTCTGATTGGCTGATGGAATCAGCCAATCAGATTCAAGTTCAATGCGATTGGCTGATCCAATCAGCCAATCAGATTGAGCTTGCATTCTATTGGCTGTCCCGATTAGCCAATAGAATGCAAGCTCAATCTGATTGGCTGATCCAATCAGCCAATTGGATTGAACTTGAATCTGATTGGCTGATCAATCAGCCAATAGAATGCAAGCTCAATCTGATTGGTTGATCAATCAGTCAATCAGCCAATCAGATTTTTTCTACCTTAATTCCGATTGGCTGAGAGATTTTTATTTTAGAATAGGGTAGGGCATTTTTTTATTTTGGGGGGCTTTGTTATTTTATTAGGGGGCTTAGAGTAGGTGTAATTAGCTTACAATTGTTGTAATATTTATTTGTAGGTATTGTATTTAATTAATTTATTGATAGTGTAGTGTTAGGTTTAATTGTAACTTAGGTTAGGATTTATTTTACAGGTAATTTTGTAATTATTTTAACTATGTAACTATTAAATAGTTATTAACTATTTAATAGCTATTGTACCTGGTTAAAATAAATACAAAGTTGCCTGTAAAATAAATATTAATCCTAAAATAGCTACAATATAATTATAATTTATATTGTAGCTATATCAGGATTTATTTTACAGGTAAGTATTTAGCTTTAAATAGGAATAATTTATTTAATAAGAGTTAATTTATTTAGTTAGATTTAAATTATATTTAACTTAGGGGGGTGTTAGGGTTAGGGTTAGACTTAGCTTTAGGGGTTAATACATTTATTAGAGTAGCGGCGAGGTCCGGTCGGCAGATTAGGGGTTAATAATTGTAGGTAGGTGGAGGCGACATTGGGGGCGGCAGATTAGGGGTTAATAAATATAATATAGGGGTCGGCGGTGTTAGGGGCAGCAGATTAGGGGTTCATAGGTATAACGTAGGTTGCGGCGGTGTACGGAGCGACAGATTAGGGGTTAATTGTATAATGCAGGTGTCAGCAATAGCGGGGGCGGCAGATTAGGGGTTAATAAGTGTAAGGTTAGGGGTGTTTAGACTCGGGGTACATGTTAGGGTGTTAGGTGCAGACTTAGGAAGTGTTTCCCCATAGGAAACAATGGGGCTGCGTTAGGAGCTGAACGCTGCTTTTTTGCAGGTGTTAGGTTTTTTTTCAGCCCAAACTGCCCCATTGTTTCCTATGGGGGAATCGTGCACGAGCACATTTTTGAAGCTGGCCGCGTCTGTAAGCACCGCTGGTATTGAGAGTTGCAGTGGTGGTAAATTATGCTCTACGATCCCTTTTTGGAGCCTAATGCAGCCCTTCTGTAAACTCTAAATACCAGCGGAATTTAAAAGGTGCGGGGAAAAAAAAGCCAGCATTAGCTACGCGGGTTGTTACCGACAAAACTCTAAATCTAGCCGTAAGTTACAAAAAATAAAAAATAAATTATCAAAGCTTTAAACTAATTACACCTAATCTAAGGGCCCTATGAAAATAAAAAAGCCCCCAAAATAAAAAAAAACCCTAGCCTACCATAAACTACAAATAGCCCTTAAAAGGGCCTTTTGCAGGGCATTGCCCCAAAGTAATCAGCTCTTTTACCTGTAATAAAAATACAAATACCCCCCCAACAGTAAAACCCACCACCCACACAACCAACCCCCCAAATAAAAGCTAACTCAAAAAACCTAAGCTCCCCATTGCCCTGAAAAGGGCATTTGGATGGGCATTGCCCTTAAAAGGGCATTTAGCTCTTTTGCAGCCCAAAACCCTAATCTAAAAATAAAACCCACCCAATAAACACTTAAAAAATCCTAACACTAACCCCCAAAGATTTACTTACAGTTTTGAAGATCCGACATCCATCCTCCAAGAAGCCGGGAGAAGTCTTTATCCAAGCGGCAAGAAGTCCTCCAAGAATCCAGCCGAAGTCTTCATCCAAGCCCGCAGAATTCTTCACCCAGACGGCATCTTCTATCTTCATCCATCCGGCGCGGAGCGGGTCCATCTTCAAAACATCCGACGCAGAGCATCCTCTTCATCCGGAGTCTTCTTACTGAATGAAGGTACCTTTAAGTGACGTCATCCAAGATGGCATCCCTTAGATTCCGATTGGCTGATAGAAGTCTATCAGCCAATCGGAATTAAGGTAGAAAAAATCCTATTGGCTGATGCATTCAGCCAATAGAATGCAAGCTCAATCCTATTGGATGATTAAATCAGCCAATAGGATTGAAGTTCAATCCTATTGACTGATTGCAACAGCCAATAGGATTTTTTCTACCTTAATTCCGATTGGCTGATAGAATTCTATCAGCCAATCGAAATCTAAGGGACGCCATCTTGGATGACATAATTTAAAGTAACCTTCATTCGTCGTTAGTCCGTCGGATGTCTTGAAGATGGACCCGCTCCGCGCCGGATGGATGAAGATAGAAGATGCCGTCTGGGTGAAGACTTCTGCTGGCTTGGATGAAGACTTCGGCCGGCTTCTTGGAGGACTTCTTGCCGCTTGGATGAATACTTCTCCCGGCTTCTTGGAGGATGGATGTCGGATCTTCTGGGGTTAGTGTTAGGATTTTTTAAGGGTTTATTGGGTGGGTTTTATTTTTAGATTAGGGTTTGGGACTGCAAAAGAGCTAAATGCCCTTTTAAGGGCAATGCCCATCCAAATGCCCTTTTCAGGGCAATGGGGATCTTAGGTTTTTTAGTTAGCTTTTTATTTGGGGGGTTGGTTGTGTGGCTGGTGGGTTTTACTGTTGGGGGGGTATTTGTATTTTCTTTTACAGGTAAAAGAGCTGATTACTTTGGGGCAATGCCCCGCAAAAGGCCCTTTTAAGGGCTATTGGTAGTTTAGTTTAGGCTAGAAGCGCTGCATGTAAGTGAGCGGTGAGGGAAAACTGCTCATTAGCACTGCATAGCCTCTAACGCAAAACTCGTAATCTTGGTGTAAGTTAGTTTTTTGAAACTTTGTAATTTTTTAGTGTAGATTTAAATATTTGAGTAGGGTTAGGTGTTTAAATATATAATATATTTAATTTAATTTGTAGTTTTATGTCATTTTAGTATAAAAGTTAGGTTAGATTAATTTTTATTTTAATATAGTTTAATGTAATTTTAGTTTAAAAGTTAGGTTGTATTAATCATTAATTTAATATAGTTTAATTGAATTATATTATAATACTTAGAATAGGTTCATTAATAGTTTAATATAGTTTAATTTAAATCTAAAGGTAAGTTTAAATTTATTATAAGATAGGGATTAGTTAATATTTAATGTAAGGTCAGCCGGTTGTTAGTTTAGAGGTTAATAGTTTAATTTAGTTTATGGCGATGTGGGGGGCTGGCGGTTTAGGGGTTAATAGGTTTAGTAAGGGCTAGTGATGTGGGAGGCCAGGGGTTTGGGGTTAATAACTTTATTTAGTTGTGGTGGGCTCTGGGAGGGGCGGGATAGGGGTTAATAACTTTTATGTAGGTGGCGGCGATGTCGGGGCGGCAGATTAGGGTTTAATAAGTATAATGTAGGTGGCGGCGGTTGTAGGGGGGGCAGGTTAGGGGTTAATAAGTATAATGTAGGTGGCGGCAGTGTAGGGGGTGGCAGATTAGGGGTTAATAAGTATAATGTAGGTGACGGCGGTGTAGGGGGTAGCAGATTAGGGGTGTTTAGACTCGGGGTATATGTTAGGGTGCTAGGTGTAAACATAACTTTTATTTTCCCATAGGAATCAATTAGATATCGGGCAGCTGCGAACATAAGCTTTCACTGCTTTCAGACTCCCATTGATTCCTATGGCATCCGCCGCCTCCAGGGTGGTGGATTGATAACCAGGTATGCTGGGCCGGAATAGTGGCGAGCGTACCTTGTAGTTATTTGATAACTTGCAAAAGTAGTCAGATAGTGCCGAAGCATCGATCTGTGTCGGACTGAGACCGGTGGATCGTATGTTATGTCACAAAATTCGACTTTTGCCGGTCTGTAGACTTTGATAAATAAGGCGAATCAAGCTCGCCACAATTACGCTGCGGAAATTCCAGCGTATTTGCAGTTGACGGATTGATAAATATGCCCCATTGTGTTATGTGTCATAAACTCTCCTCATTGTGCCATACTCATGCTGTAGTGTGCAATAAACTCTCCACACTGTGCCATACTCATCCTGTAAAATGCCATAAACTCTCCTCATTGTATCATAATTATTCTGTAATGTGCAATAAACTCTCCTTATTGTGCCATACTCATTCTGTATTGTGCAATAAACTCCCCTCATTGTGTCTTACTCATTCTATAATGTGCAATAAACTCTCTTCATTGTGCCATACTCATTCTGTAGTGTACAACTCTCCTCACTGTGCCATACTCATCCTGTAAAATGCCATAAACTCTCCTCATTGTATCATAATTATTCTGTAATGTGCAATAAACTCTCCTTATTGTGCCATGCTCATTTTGTAGTGTGCATTAAACTTTACTCACTGTGCAATACTCATTCTGTAATGTGCAATAAATTCTTCTCATTGTGTCATACTTATTCTGTTATGTGCAATAAACTCTCCACATTGTTCCATAGTTATTTTTAATGTGCAATAAACTCTCGTCATAGTACCATGTTCATTCTGTAATGTTCCCTAAACACTTCTTATTGAGCTATACTCATTCTGTAATGTGATATAAATTATCCACATTGTACCATAATTATTCTTTAATATGCAATAAACTCTCCTCATTGTGCAATACTCATTCTGTAATGTGCAATAAACTCTCCTCATTGTGCCATACTTATTCTTTAATGTGTCAAAACTCTCATTGTTGTGTCGTACACATTCTGTAATGAGTCATAAACTTTCCCCATTGTATCAAATTAATTGTCTAATGTGCAATAAACTCTCCTCATTGTGCCATACTCATTCTGTAAAATGCAATAAACTCTCTTCATTGTATCATACTCAGTCTGTTATGTGCAAGAAATTCTCCACATTGTACCATACTAATTCTTTAATGTGCAATAAACTCTCCTCATAGTACCATACTCATTCTGTAATGTGTCATAAACTCTCCTCATTGTGCAATACTCATTCTGTAATGTGCAATAAATTCTCCTTATTGTACCATACTCATTCTGTAATGTGTCATAAACTTTCCTCATTGTGTCATACTCATTGTGTATTGTGTCATAAACTCTCCTCATTGTGCCCTACTCATTCTGTAATATGCCATAAACTTTCCTCATTGTGTCATATTTATTCTGTAATGTTCAATCAACAAATTCACTCTGTAATGTGGCATAAACTCTCCTCATTGTGCCATAATCATTAGGTAATGTGCCATTAATACTCCTGATTGGGCCATACACCTTCTGTAATGTGCAATATACTTTCCTCATTGCGCCATACTCATTCTGTAATGTGGAATAAACTCTCCTCATTGTGTCATACTCATTTTATACTGTCCAATAAACTCTCCTCATTGTGCCATACTCATTCTGTAATGTGCAATAAACTCTCCTCATTCTGCCATACTCATTCTGTAATGTACAATAAACTCTCCTCATTGTGTCATACTCATTCTGTAATGTGCAATAAACTTGCCTCATTCTGCCATACTCATTCTGTAATGTACAATAAACTCTCCTCATTGTGCCATACTCATTCTGTAATGTGCAATAAACTCTCCATATTGTTCCATAGTTATTCTTTAATGTGCAATAAACTCTCCTCATAGTACCATACTAATTCTGAAATGTTCCATAAACACTCCTTATTGTGTCATACTCATTCTGTAATGTGCAATAAACTCGCCTCATTCTGCAATACTCATTCTGTAATGTGCAATAAACTCTCCTCATTGTGCCATACTCATTCTGTAATGTGCAATAAACTATCCTCATTGTGCCATACTCATTCTGTAATGTGCAATAAACTCTCCTCATTGTGCCATACTCATTCTGTAATGTGCAATAAACTATCCTCATTGTACCATACTCATTCTGTAATGTGCAATAAACTCTTCTCATTGTGCCATACTTATTCTTTATTGTGTCATAAACATTCCTCATTGTGCAATACTCATTGTGTAATGTGCAATAAACTCTCCTCATTGTGCAATACTTATTGTGTAATGTGTCATAAACTCTCCTCACTGTACCATACTCATTCTGTAATGTGCAATAAACTCTCCTCATTGTGTCGTACTCATTCTGTAATGTGTCATAAACGTTCCTTATTGTGCAATACTCATTGTGTAATGTGCAATAAACTCTCCTCATTGTGACATACTCATTCTGTTATGTGCCATAAACTCTTCTTATTTTTCTATACTAATTCTGTAATATGCAATAAATTCTCCTCAATTGGTCCCAATGATTGTCTAATGTGCAATACATTTTCCTCATTGTGCCATACTCATTCTGTAGTGTGCAATAAACTCTCCTTATTGTGCCATACTCATTCTCTAATGTGCAATAAACTCTCCTCATTGTGCCATACGTATTCTGTGATGTGCAATAAAGTCTCCTCAATGGGCCATGCTCATTCTTTAATGTGCAATAAACTCTCCTCATTGTGCCATACTCATTCTGTAAGCTGCCATAAACTCTCCTCATTGTGCCAAACTCATTCTGTAAGCTGCCATAAACTCTCCTCATTTTGCCATACTCATTCTGTAATGTGCAATACACTCTCCTCATTGAGCCATACTCATTCTGTAATGTGCAATAAACTCTCCTCAATGGGCCATACTCATTCTGTAATGTGCAATAAACTCTCCTCAATGGGCCATACTTATTCAGTAATGTGCAATAAACTCTCCTCATTGTGCCATACTCATTCTAATTACACAATTAATTTTAATATATATTTTAAGACCAGTGGGGATAAAAAGATACATTCAGTAAACTGCAGCCTCACACTTTGGATTCACATTCCATTTTAAGTGTTGCAGTATAAGAATACAAACATTCACACACTAAATACTAGGTTGCTCACAGAGATATGTTCCCAATGTATTCCTGGACGATAATCTGGAACCTCAGCAATAGCGAATCATGTCCTCCTGCCATTTATTAAATTGGCCCATTGTGTCATAATTCTTTAATGTGTAATAAACTCTCCTCATTGTTCCATACTTATTCTTTACTGTGCAATAAACTCTCCTTACTGTGCCATACTCATTCTGTAAAGTGCCATAAACACTCCTTATTGTGCCATACTCATTCTGTAAAGTGCCATAAACTCTCCTCATTGAGTCATACTCATTCTGTTATGTGCAATAAACTCTTCACATTGTACCATACTTATTCTTTAATGTGCAATAAACTCTCCTTGTACAATACTAATTCTGTAATGTGTCATAAACTCTCCTTATTGTGCCATACTCATTGTCTAATGAGCAATAAACTCTCCTCATTGTGCCATACTCATTCTGTAATGTGCAATAAACTCTCCTCGTACAATACTCATTCTGTAAAGTGCCATAAACTCTCCTCATTGAGTCATACTCATTCTGTTATGTGCAATAAACTCTTCACATTGTACCATACTTATTCTTTAATGTGCAATAAACTCTCCTTGTACAATACTCATTCTGTAATGTGTCATAAACTCTCCTTATTGTGCCATGCTCATTTTGTAGTGTGCATTAAACTTTACTCACTGTGCAATACTCATTCTGTAATGTGCAATAAATTCTTCTCATTGTGTCATACTTATTCTGTTATGTGCAATAAACTCTCCACATTGTTCCATAGTTATTTTTAATGTGCAATAAACTCTCGTCATAGTACCATGTTCATTCTGTAATGTTCCCTAAACACTTCTTATTGAGCTATACTCATTCTGTAATGTGATATAAATTATCCACATTGTACCATAATTATTCTTTAATATGCAATAAACTCTCCTCATTGTGCAATACTCATTCTGTAATGTGCAATAAACTCTCCTCATTGTGCCATACTTATTCTTTAATGTGTCAAAACTCTCATTGTTGTGTCGTACACATTCTGTAATGAGTCATAAACTTTCCCCATTGTATCAAATTAATTGTCTAATGTGCAATAAACTCTCCTCATTGTGCCATACTCATTCTGTAAAATGCAATAAACTCTCTTCATTGTATCATACTCAGTCTGTTATGTGCAAGAAATTCTCCACATTGTACCATACTAATTCTTTAATGTGCAATAAACTCTCCTCATAGTACCATACTCATTCTGTAATGTGTCATAAACTCTCCTCATTGTGCAATACTCATTCTGTAATGTGCAATAAATTCTCCTCATTGTACCATACTCATTCTGTAATGTGTCATAAACTTTCCTCATTGTGTCATACTCATTGTGTATTGTGTCATAAACTCTCCTCATTGCGCCATACTCATTCTGTAATGTGGAATAAACTCTCCTCATTGTGTCATACTCATTTTATACTGTCCAATAAACTCTCCTCATTGTGCCATACTCATTCTGTAATGTGCAATAAACTCTCCTCATTCTGCCATACTCATTCTGTAATGTACAATAAACTCTCCTCATTGTGTCATACTCATTCTGTAATGTGCAATAAACTTGCCTCATTCTGCCATACTCATTCTGTAATGTACAATAAACTCTCCTCATTGTGCCATACTCATTCTGTAATGTGCAATAAACTCTCCACATTGTTCCATAGTTATTCTTTAATGTGCAATAAACTCTCCTCATAGTACCATACTAATTCTGAAATGTTCCATAAACACTCCTTATTGTGTCATACTCATTCTGTAATGTGCAATAAACTCGCCTCATTCTGCAATACTCATTCTGTAATGTGCAATAAACTCTCCTCATTGTGCCATACTCATTCTGTAATGTGCAATAAACTATCCTCATTGTGCCATACTCATTCTGTAATGTGCAATAAACTCTCCTCATTGTGCCATACTCATTCTGTAATGTGCAATAAACTCTCCTCATTGTACCATACTCATTCTGTAATGTGCAATAAACTCTTCTCATTGTGCCATACTTATTCTTTATTGTGTCATAAACATTCCTCATTGTGCAATACTCATTGTGTAATGTGCAATAAACTCTCCTCATTGTGCAATACTTATTGTGTAATGTGTCATAAACTCTCCTCACTGTACCATACTCATTCTGTAATGTGCAATAAACTCTCCTCATTGTGTCGTACTCATTCTGTAATGTGTCATAAACGTTCCTTATTGTGCAATACTCATTGTGTAATGTGCAATAAACTCTCCTCATTGTGACATACTCATTCTGTTATGTGCCATAAACTCTTCTTATTTTTCTATACTAATTCTGTAATATGCAATAAATTCTCCTCAATTGGTCCCAATGATTGTCTAATGTGCAATACATTTTCCTCATTGTGCCATACTCATTCTGTAGTGTGCAATAAACTCTCCTTATTGTGCCATACTCATTCTCTAATGTGCAATAAACTCTCCTCATTGTGCCATACGTATTCTGTGATGTGCAATAAAGTCTCCTCAATGGGCCATGCTCATTCTTTAATGTGCAATAAACTCTCCTCATTGTGCCATACTCATTCTGTAAGCTGCCATAAACTCTCCTCATTGTGCCAAACTCATTCTGTAAGCTGCCATAAACTCTCCTCATTTTGCCATACTCATTCTGTAATGTGCAATACACTCTCCTCATTGAGCCATACTCATTCTGTAATGTGCAATAAACTCTCCTCAATGGGCCATACTCATTCTGTAATGTGCAATAAACTCTCCTCAATGGGCCATACTTATTCAGTAATGTGCAATAAACTCTCCTCATTGTGCCATACTCATTCTAATTACACAATTAATTTTAATATATATTTTAAGACCAGTGGGGATAAAAAGATACATTCAGTAAACTGCAGCCTCACACTTTGGATTCACATTCCATTTTAAGTGTTGCAGTATAAGAATACAAACATTCACACACTAAATACTAGGTTGCTCACAGAGATATGTTCCCAATGTATTCCTGGACGATAATCTGGAACCTCAGCAATAGCGAATCATGTCCTCCTGCCATTTATTAAATTGGCCCATTGTGTCATAATTCTTTAATGTGTAATAAACTCTCCTCATTGTTCCATACTTATTCTTTACTGTGCAATAAACTCTCCTTACTGTGCCATACTCATTCTGTAAAGTGCCATAAACACTCCTTATTGTGCCATACTCATTCTGTAAAGTGCCATAAACTCTCCTCATTGAGTCATACTCATTCTGTTATGTGCAATAAACTCTTCACATTGTACCATACTTATTCTTTAATGTGCAATAAACTCTCCTTGTACAATACTAATTCTGTAATGTGTCATAAACTCTCCTTATTGTGCCATACTCATTGTCTAATGAGCAATAAACTCTCCTCATTGTGCCATACTCATTCTGTAATGTGCAATAAACTCTCCTCGTACAATACTCATTCTGTAAAGTGCCATAAACTCTCCTCATTGAGTCATACTCATTCTGTTATGTGCAATAAACTCTTCACATTGTACCATACTTATTCTTTAATGTGCAATAAACTCTCCTTGTACAATACTCATTCTGTAATGTGTCATAAACTCTCCTTATTGTGCCATGCTCATTTTGTAGTGTGCATTAAACTTTACTCACTGTGCAATACTCATTCTGTAATGTGCAATAAATTCTTCTCATTGTGTCATACTTATTCTGTTATGTGCAATAAACTCTCCACATTGTTCCATAGTTATTTTTAATGTGCAATAAACTCTCGTCATAGTACCATGTTCATTCTGTAATGTTCCCTAAACACTTCTTATTGAGCTATACTCATTCTGTAATGTGATATAAATTATCCACATTGTACCATAATTATTCTTTAATATGCAATAAACTCTCCTCATTGTGCAATACTCATTCTGTAATGTGCAATAAACTCTCCTCATTGTGCCATACTTATTCTTTAATGTGTCAAAACTCTCATTGTTGTGTCGTACACATTCTGTAATGAGTCATAAACTTTCCCCATTGTATCAAATTAATTGTCTAATGTGCAATAAACTCTCCTCATTGTGCCATACTCATTCTGTAAAATGCAATAAACTCTCTTCATTGTATCATACTCAGTCTGTTATGTGCAAGAAATTCTCCACATTGTACCATACTAATTCTTTAATGTGCAATAAACTCTCCTCATAGTACCATACTCATTCTGTAATGTGTCATAAACTCTCCTCATTGTGCAATACTCATTCTGTAATGTGCAATAAATTCTCCTCATTGTACCATACTCATTCTGTAATGTGTCATAAACTTTCCTCATTGTGTCATACTCATTGTGTATTGTGTCATAAACTCTCCTCATTGTGCCCTACTCATTCTGTAATATGCCATAAACTTTCCTCATTGTGTCATATTTATTCTGTAATGTTCAATCAACAAATTCACTCTGTAATGTGGCATAAACTCTCCTCATTGTGCCATAATCATTAGGTAATGTGCCATTAATACTCCTGATTGGGCCATACACCTTCTGTAATGTGCAATATACTTTCCTCATTGCGCCATACTCATTCTGTAATGTGGAATAAACTTTCCTCATTGTGTCATACTCATTTTATACTGTCCAATAAACTCTCCTCATTGTGCCATACTCATTCTGTAATGTGCAATAAACTCTCCTCATTCTGCCATACTCATTCTGTAATGTACAATAAACTCTCCTCATTGTGTCATACTCATTCTGTAATGTGCAATAAACTTGCCTCATTCTGCCATACTCATTCTGTAATGTACAATAAACTCTCCTCATTGTGCCATACTCATTCTGTAATGTGCAATAAACTCTCCACATTGTTCCATAGTTATTCTTTAATGTGCAATAAACTCTCCTCATAGTACCATACTAATTCTGAAATGTTCCATAAACACTCCTTATTGTGTCATACTCATTCTGTAATGTGCAATAAACTCGCCTCATTCTGCAATACTCATTCTGTAATGTGCAATAAACTCTCCTCATTGTGCCATACTCATTCTGTAATGTGCAATAAACTATCCTCATTGTGCCATACTCATTCTGTAATGTGCAATAAACTCTCCTCATTGTGCCATACTCATTCTGTAATGTGCAATAAACTATCCTCATTGTACCATACTCATTCTGTAATGTGCAATAAACTCTTCTCATTGTGCCATACTTATTCTTTATTGTGTCATAAACATTCCTCATTGTGCAATACTCATTGTGTAATGTGCAATAAACTCTCCTCATTGTGCAATACTTATTGTGTAATGTGTCATAAACTCTCCTCACTGTACCATACTCATTCTGTAATGTGCAATAAACTCTCCTCATTGTGTCGTACTCATTCTGTAATGTGTCATAAACGTTCCTTATTGTGCAATACTCATTGTGTAATGTGCAATAAACTCTCCTCATTGTGACATACTCATTCTGTTATGTGCCATAAACTCTTCTTATTTTTCTATACTAATTCTGTAATATGCAATAAATTCTCCTCAATTGGTCCCAATGATTGTCTAATGTGCAATACATTTTCCTCATTGTGCCATACTCATTCTGTAGTGTGCAATAAACTCTCCTTATTGTGCCATACTCATTCTCTAATGTGCAATAAACTCTCCTCATTGTGCCATACGTATTCTGTGATGTGCAATAAAGTCTCCTCAATGGGCCATGCTCATTCTTTAATGTGCAATAAACTCTCCTCATTGTGCCATACTCATTCTGTAAGCTGCCATAAACTCTCCTCATTGTGCCAAACTCATTCTGTAAGCTGCCATAAACTCTCCTCATTTTGCCATACTCATTCTGTAATGTGCAATACACTCTCCTCATTGAGCCATACTCATTCTGTAATGTGCAATAAACTCTCCTCAATGGGCCATACTCTTTCTGTAATGTGCAATAAACTCTCCTCAATGGGCCATACTTATTCAGTAATGTGCAATAAACTCTCCTCATTGTGCCATACTCATTCTAATTACACAATTAATTTTAATATATATTTTAAGACCAGTGGGGATAAAAAGATACATTCAGTAAACTGCAGCCTCACACTTTGGATTCACATTCCATTTTAAGTGTTGCAGTATAAGAATACAAACATTCACACACTAAATACTTGGTTGCTCACAGAGATATGTTCCCAATGTATTCCTGGACGATAATCTGGAACCTCAGCAATAGCGAATCATGTCCTCCTGCCATTTATTAAATTGGCCCATTGTGTCATAATTCTTTAATGTGTAATAAACTCTCCTCATTGTTCCATACTTATTCTTTACTGTGCAATAAACTCTCCTTACTGTGCCATACTCATTCTGTAAAGTGCCATAAACACTCCTTATTGTGCCATACTCATTCTGTAAAGTGCCATAAACTCT
This sequence comes from Bombina bombina, assembly GCF_027579735.1. NCBI lineage: Eukaryota > Metazoa > Chordata > Amphibia > Anura > Bombinatoridae > Bombina > Bombina bombina. The sequence goes on from NC_069501.1 coordinate 1,041,087,822, forward strand.
CCTCATTGAGTCATACTCATTCTGTTATGTGCAATAAACTCTTCACATTGTACCATACTTATTCTTTAATGTGCAATAAACTCTCCTTGTACAATACTAATTCTGTAATGTGTCATAAACTCTCCTTATTGTGCCATACTCATTGTCTAATGAGCAATAAACTCTCCTCATTGTGCCATACTCATTCTGTAATGTGCAATAAACTCTCCTCGTACAATACTCATTCTGTAAAGTGCCATAAACTCTCCTCATTGAGTCATACTCATTCTGTTATGTGCAATAAACTCTTCATATTGTACCATACTTATTCTTTAATGTGCAATAAACTCTCCTTGTACAATACTCATTCTGTAATGTGTCATAAACTCTCCTTATTGTGACATACTCATTGTCTAATGTGCAATAAACTCTCCTCATTGTGCCATACTCATTCTGTTATGTGCAATAAACTCTACACATTGAACCATACTTATTCTTTAATGTGCAATAAACTCTCCTTGTACAATACTCATTCTGTAATGTGTCATAAACTCTCCTTATTGTGACATACTCATTGTCTAATGTGCAATAAACTCTCCTCATTGTGCCATACTCATTCTGTAATGTGCAATACACTCTCCTCATTGTGTCCTACTTATTCTTTAATGTGTCAAAACTCTCCTCATTGTGTTATACTCATTCTGTATAGTGTCATAAACTCTCCTCATTGTGCCATACTTATTCTTTACTGTGTCAAAACTCTCCTTATTGTGTCATAATCATTCTGTAATGTGTCAAAACTCTCCTTATTGTGTCATAATCATTCTGTAATGTGCAATAAACTCTCATTCTACCATACTCATTCTGTAATGTGCAATAAACTCTCCTCATTGTGCCATACTCATACTGTAATGTGCAATAAACTCTACTCATTGTGCCATACTCATTCTGTAAAGTGCAATAAACTCTCCTCATTGTACATACTGATTCTGTAACATGCAATAAACTCTCCTCATTGTACCATGCTCATTCTGTAATATGCAAAAAATTCACCTCAATGTGCCACACTGATTCTCTACTGTGCAATACATTTTCCTCATTGTGCCATACTTATTCTTTAATGTGTCAAAACTCTCATTGTTGTGTCGTACTCATTCTGTAATGAGTCATAAACTTTCCCCATTGTATCAAATTAATTGTCTAATGTGCAATAAACTCTCCTCATTGTGCCATACTCATTCTGTAAAATGCAATAAACTCTCTTCATTGTATCATACTCAGTCTGTTATGTGCAAGAAATTCTCCACATTGTACCATACTTATTCTTTAATGTGCAATAAACTCTCCTCATAGTACCATACTCATTCTGTAATGTGTCATAAACTTTCCTCATTGTGTCATACTCATTGTGTATTGTGTCATAAACTCTCCTCATTGTGCCCTACTCATTCTGTAATATGCCATAAACTTTCCTCATTGTGTCATATTTATTCTGTAATGTTCAATCAACAAATTCACTCTGTTATGTGGCATAAACTCTCCTCATTGTGCCATACTCATTAGGTAATGTGCCATTAATACTCCTGATTGGGCCATACACCTTCTGTAATGTGCAATAAACTTTCCTCATTGCGCCATACTCATTCTGTAATGTGGAATAAACTCTCCTCATTGTGTCATACTCATTTTATACTGTCCAATAAACTCTCCTCATTGTGCCATACTCATTCTGTAATGTGCAATAAACTCTCCTCATTCTGCCATACTCATTCTTTAATGTACAATAAACTCTCCTCATTGTGTCATACTCATTCTGTAATGTGCAATAAACTTGCCTCATTCTGCCATACTCATTCTGTAATGTACAATAAACTCTCCTCGTTGTGCCATACTCATTCTGTAATGTGCAATAAACTCTCCACATTGTTCCATAGTTATTCTTTAATGTGCAATAAACTCTCCTCATAGTACCATACTAATTCTGAAATGTTCCATAAACACTCCTTATTGTGTCATACTCATTCTGTAATGTGCAATAAACTCGCCTCATTCTGCAATACTCATTCTGTAATGTGCAATAAACTCTCCTCATTGTGCCATACTCATTCTGTAATGTGCAATAAACTATCCTCATTGTGCCATACTCATTCTGTAATGTGCAATAAACTATCCTCATTGTGCAATACTCATTCTTTAATGTGTAATAAACTCCCCTCATTGTGTCATACTCATTCTGTAATGTGCAATAAACTCGCCTCATTCTGCAATACTCATTCTGTAATGTGCAATAAACTCTCCTCATTGTGCCATACTCATTCTGTAATGTGCAATAAACTATCCTCATTGTACCATACTCATTCTGTAATGTGCAATAAACTCTTCTCATTGTGCCATACTTATTCTTTATTGTGTCATAAACATTCCTCATTGTGCAATACTCATTGTGTAATGTGCAATAAACTCTCGTCATTGTGCAATACTTATTGTGTAATGTGTCATAAACTCTCCTCACTGTACCATACTCATTCTGTAATGTGCAATAAACTCTCCTCATTGTGTCGTACTCATTCTGTAATGTGTCATAAACGTTCCTTATTGTGCAATACTCATTGTGTAATGTGCAATAAACTCTCCTCATTGTGACATACTCATTCTGTTATGTGCCATAAACTCTTCTTATTTTTCTATACTAATTCTGTAATATGCAATAAATTCTCCTCAATTGGTCCCAATGATTGTCTAATGTGCAATACATTTTCCTCATTGTGCCATACTCATTTTGTAGTGTGCAATAAACTCTCCTTATTGTGCCATACTCATTCTCTAATGTGCAATAAACTCTCCTCATTGTGCCATACGTATTCTGTGATGTGCAATAAAGTCTCCTCAATGGGCCATGCTCATTCTTTAATGTGCAATAAACTCTCCTCATTGTGCCATACTCATTCTGTAATGTGCAATAAACTCTCCTCATTGTGCCATACTCATTCTGTAAGCTGCCATAAACTCTCCTCATTGTGCCAAACTCATTCTGTAAGCTGCCATAAACTCTCCTCATTGAGCCATACTCATTCTGTAATGTGCAATACACTCTCCTCATTGAGCCATACTCATTCTGTAATGTGCAATAAACTCTCCTCAATGGGCCATACTCATTCTGTAATGTGCAATAAACTCTCCTCAATGGGCCATACTTATTCAGTAATGTGCAATAAACTCTCCTCATTGTGCCATACTCATTCTAATTACACAATTAATTTTAATATATATTTTAAGACCAGTGGGGATAAAAAGATACATTCAGTAAACTGCAGCCTCACACTTTGGATTCACATTCCATTTTAAGTGTTGCAGTATAAGAATACAAACATTCACACACTAAATACTAGGTTGCTCACAGAGATATGTTCCCAATGTATTCCTGGACGATAATCTGGAACCTCAGCAATAGCGAATCATGTCCTCCTGCCATTTATTAAATTGGCCCATTGTGTCATAATTCTTTAATGTGTAATAAACTCTCCTCATTGTTCCATACTTATTCTTTACTGTGCAATAAACTCTCCTTACTGTGCCATACTCATTCTGTAAAGTGCCATAAACACTCCTTATTGTGCCATACTCATTCTGTAAAGTACCATAAACTCTCCTCATTGAGTCATACTCATTCTGTTATGTGCAATAAACTCTTCACATTGTACCATACTTATTCTTTAATGTGCAATCAACTCTCCTTGTACAATACTCATTCTGTAATGTGTCATAAACTCTCCTTATTGTGTCATAATCATTCTGTAATGTGTCAAAACTCTCCTTATTGTGTCATAATCATTCTGTAATGTGCAATAAACTCTACACATTGTACCATACTTATTCTTTAATGTGCAATAAACTCTCCTTGTACAATACTCATTCTGTAATGTGTCATAAACTCTCCTTATTGTGACATACTCATTGTCTAATGTGCAATAAACTCTCCTCATTGTGCCATACTCATTCTGTAATGTGCAATACACTCTCCTCATTGTGTCCTACTTATTCTTTAATGTGTCAAAACTCTCCTCATTGTGTTATACTCATTCTGTAAAGTGTCATAAACTCTCCTCATTGTGCCATACTTATTCTGTGTCAAAACTCTCCTTATTGTGTCATAATCATTCTGTAATGTGTCAAAACTCTCCTTATTGTGTCATAATCATTCTGTAATGTGCAATAAACTCTCATTCTACCATACTCATTCTGTAATGTGCAATAAACTCTCCTCATTGTGCCATACTCATACTGTAATGTGCAATAAACTCTACTCATTGTGCCATACTCATTCTGTAAAGTGCAATAAACTCTCCTCATTGTACATACTGATTCTGTAACATGCAATAAACTCTCCTCATTGTACCATGCTCATTCTGTAATATGCAAAAAATTCACCTCAATGTGCCACACTGATTCTCTACTGTGCAATACATTTTCCTCATTGTGCCATACTCATTCTGTTCTGTGCAATAAACTCTCCTCACTGTGCCATATGATCGGAACAGCCAATAGAATGCAAGCTCAATCTGATTGGCTGATTGGATCAGCCAATCGGATTGAACTTGAATCTGATTGGCTGATTCCATCAGCCAATCAGAATTTTCCTACCTTAATTCCGATTGGCTGATAGAATCCTATCAGCCAATCGGAATTCGAGGGACGCCATCTTGGATGACGTCCCTTAAAAGAACCGTCATTCGTCGGGAAGTCGTCGGCCAGGATGGATGTTCCGCGTCGGCGGGATGAAGATGGATCCGGAAGAAAGAAGATTGAAGATGCCGCTTGATAGAAGACTTCAGCTGGATGATGGACCTCTTCAGCCCCCGCTTGGATCAAGACTTCAGCCGGATGATGGACCTCTTCAGCCCCCGCTTGGGCTTGGATGAAGACTTCGGACCCTCTTCTGGGAGGATCGGTGATACCCGGCGTGGTGAAGACAAGGTAGGGAGATCTTCAGGGGCTTAGTGTTAGGTTTATTTAAGGGGGTTTGGGTTAGATTAGGGGTATGTGGGTGGTGGGTTGTAATGTTGGGGGGGGGTATTGTATGGGTTTTTTTACAGGCAAAAGAGCAGAATTCTTTGGGGCATGACCCGCAAAAGACCCTTTTAAGGGCTGGTAAGGTAAAAGAGCTTTTCAATTTTTATTTTAGAATATGGTAGGGCATTTTTTTATTTTGGAGGGGTTTGTTATTTTATTAGGGGGCTTAGAGTAGGTGTAATTAGCTTAAAATTGTTGTAATATTTTTATAATGTTTGTAAATATTTTTTTTATTTTTTGTAACTTAGTTCTTTTTTTATTTTTTGTACTTTAGTTAGTTTATTTAATTGTATTTATTTGTAGGTATTTGAATGTAATTAATTTATTGATAGTGTAGTGTTAGGTTTAATAGTAGATAATTGTAGGTATTTTATTTAATTAATTTATTGATAGTGTAGTATTAGGTTTAATTGTAACTTAGGTTAGGATTTATTTTACAGGTAATTTTGTAATTATTTTAACTAGGTAGCTATTAAATAGTTATTAACTATTTAATAGCTATTGTACCTGGTTAAAATAAATACAAAGTGGCCTGTAAAATAAATATTAATCCTAAAATAGCTACAATATAATTATAATTTATATTGTCGCTATATTAGGGTTTATTTTACAGGTAAGTATTTAGCTTTAAATAGGAATAATTTATTTAATTAGAAATAATTTATTTTGTTAGATTTAAATTATATTTAACTTAGGGGGGTGTTAGGGTTAGACTTAGCTTTAGGGGTTAATACATTTATTAGAGTAGCGGCGAGGTCCGGTCGGCAGATTAGGGGTTAGTTCTTGAAGTTAGGTGTCAGTGATGTTAGGGAGGGCAGATTAGGGGTTAATACTAATAATTATAGGGTTTTTGAGGCGGGAGTGAGGCGGATTAGGGGTTAATAACTTTATTATAGTAGCGGTGAGGTCCGGTCGGCAGATTAGGGGTTAATAATTGTAGGTAGGTGGCGGCGACGTCGGGGACGGCAGATTAGGGGTTAATAAATATAATATAGGGGTCGGCGGTGTTAGGGGCAGCAGATTAGGGGTTCATAAGGATAACGTAGGTGGCGGCGGTGTGCGGTCGGCAGATTAGGGGTTACATTTTTTTATTAGAGTGGCGGTGATGTGGGGGGACCTCGGTTTAGGGGTACATAGGTAGTTTATGGGTGTTAGTTTACTTTATCGCACAGTAGTTAAGAGCTTTATGAACCGGCGTTAGCCCAAAAAGCTCTTAACTCCTGGCTTTTCTCTGCAGCTGGAGTTTTGTCGTTAGAGTTCTAACGCTTACTTCAGCCAAGACTCTAAATACCAGCGTTAGAAAGATCCCATTGAAAAGATAGGATACGCAAATGGCGTAGGGGGATCTGCGGTATGGAAAAGTCGTAGCTGCAAAGTGAGTGTTAGACCCTTTCCTGACTGACTCTAAATACCAGCGGTAGGCCAAAACCATCGTTAGGAGCCCCTAACGCTGGTTTTGACGGCTAACGCAGAACTCTAATCTAGGCGAAAGGAAGGTGTGCTCTCTATTCTTTCACTGTTCACCAAATAAATTAATTAAATTAATGCACCTCTAAGAAAAAAGGCATACAGTATCTCACAAAAGTGAGTACACCCCTTACATTTTTGTAAATATTTTATTATATCTTTTCATGTGACAACACTGAAGAAATTACACTTTGGTACAATGTAGTGAGTGTACAGCCTGTATAACAGTGTAAATTTGCTGTCCCCTCAAAATAACTCAATATACAGCCATTAATGTCTAAACCGGTGGTAACAAAAGTGAGTACACCCCTAAGTTGAAATATTTGAGATACAGAAAGGCAATTATCTCATGATCTAAAGAGCTAGTGAAGGAAAGACCCCTATCATTGTTGTTGAGATGTTCTACAAATAGTTTGGCAGATGACACGTCCCCTCTCCAAATGAAGATTAGGTCATTGATATATTGTCCATAGAATACCAGGTTCGCCCCGTATGCGGGGTCATAGATGTATTTTTGTTCAAATGACCCCATAAATAAGTTAGCATAACTAGGGGCGAACCTGGTACCCATGGTGGTCCCTCTAGTCTGAAGATAAAATTCATCCTGGAACACAAAATAATTGTGTCTCAGGATAAACAATATTAACTGCAGAATGAATTCTCTCTGGATCTCAGGTAGGTCTTTTTAAGTAGAGCAAGTATTTATATGTTAGTTACAGCCTGATGAAATGACACTATACCGCAGAGAAACACGTTGTTGTTTTTAAGCGTGTTTTTAAATAAATTTGACACCTTTTATTGAATTTGCTCTATGCAGTATTTCCTTGCCTCCAATGGTATTTGCCGATCCTATAGAAGCTGAGTCTTCGGTCTGTGGTGTACTGTTGTTTGGCGTGGTTACCTAGGACTCTTTGAGGTTCCTGCATCTGGATTGGTGATCTCTCCCCACGTGACTGGCCCTGCTGGCGTGGTAGTGAGTCTGTCGGGTGACTTCTGAGGTCCCGACCTGCTGTGTTTGGCAAATTTCTAGTGCTGCTCTCTATGTGAGTAACCACCCACTTGGGTCTGTCTTCGTCCTCTGTGTACCCACTGTACAGACAATATTGCTCTATGTGGTGCCTCTGTTTCACAGTATTATCTCTCTGTCTACACCTCCAAGAGTGTTGCCGTTTGTTGCTGGGATTCCCACTTTGTGATTCTGGTTCTATTATACTAGAGCACCTCTTTTAGGGCACCTTTGCCCTTAACCCATTGACACCTCCAAGATGACCACTGCCTTGCTAAAGAAGCTGAGGGTAAAGGTGATGGACTGGCCAAGCATGTCTCCAGACCTAAACCCTATTGAGCATCTGTGGGGCATCCTCAAATGGAAGGTGGGGGAGCGCAAGGTCTCTAACATCCACCAGCTCTGTGATGTTGTCATGGAGGGGTGGAAGAGGACTCCAGTGGCAACCTGTGAAGCTCTGGTGAACTCCATGCCCAAGATGGTTAAGGCAGTGCTGGAAAATAATGGTGGCCACACAAAATATTGACACTTTGGGCCCAATTTGGACATTTCCACTTAGGGGTGTACTCACTTTTGTTGCCAACGGTTTAGACATTAATGGCTGTGTGTTGAGTTATTTTGAGGGGGCAGCACATTCAGGCCTAGATTTGGAGTTCGGCGGTAGCCGTCAAAACCAGCGTTAGAGGCTCCTAACGCTGGTTTTGGCCGCCCGCTGGTATTTGGAGTCAGTGATTAAAGGGTCTAACGCTCACTTTTCAGCCGCGACTTTTCCATACCGCAGATCCCCTTACGTCAATTGTGTATCCTATCTTTTCAATGGGATCTTCCTAACGCCGGTATTTAGAGTCGTTTCTGAAGTGAGCGGTAGAGCTCTAACGACAAAACTCCAGCCGCCTGAAAATAGCAGGAGTTAAGAGCTTTCTGGGCTAACGCCGGTTCATAAAGCTCTTAACTACTGTACCCTAAAGTACACTAACACCCATAAACTACCTATGTACCCCTAAACCGAGCTCCCCCCACATCGCCGCCACTCGATTAAACTTTTTTAACCCCTAATCTGCCGACCGCCACCTACGTTATACTTATGTACCCCTAATCTGCTGCCCCTAACCCCGCCGACCCCTGTATTACATTTATTAACCCCTAACCTGCCCCCCACAACGTCGCCGCCAGCTACTTAAAATAATTAACCCCTAATCTTCCGACCGCAAAGCGCCGCCACCTACGTTATCCCTATGTACCCCTAATCTGCTGCCCCTAACACCGCCGACCCCTATATTATATTTATTAACCCCTAATCTGCCCCCCTCAACGTCGCCGACACCTGCCTACACTTATTAACCCCTAATCTGCCGAGCGGACCGCACCGCTACTATAATAAAGTTATTAACCCCTAACCCGCCTCACTAACCCTATCATAAATAGTATTAACCCCTAATCTGCCCTCCCTAACATCGCCGACACCTACCTTCAATTATTAACCCCTAATCTGACGACCGGAGCTCATCGCTACTATAATAAATGGATTAACCCCTAAAGCTAAGTCTAACCCTAACACTAACACCCCCCTAACTTAAATATAATTTACATCTAACGAAATAAATTAACTCTTATTAAATAAATGATTCCTATTTAAAGCTAAATACTTACCTGTAAAATAAATGCTAATATAGCTACAATATAAATTATAATTATATTATAGCTATTTTAGGATTAATATTTATTTTACAGGCAACTTTGTAATTATTTTAACCAGGTACAATAGCTATTAAATAGTTAAGAACCATTTAATAGTTACCTAGTTAAAATAATAACAAATTTACCTGTAAAATAAATCCTAACCTAAGATATAATTAAACCTAACACTACCCTATCAATAAATTAATTAAATAAACTACCTACAATTACCTACAATTAACCTAACACTACACTATCAATAAATTAATTAAACACAATTCCTACAAATAAATACAATTAAATAAACTAGCTAAAGTACAAAAAATAAAAAAGAACTAAGTTACAAAAAATAAAAAAATATTTACAAACATAAGAAAAATATTACAACAATTTTAAACTAATTACACCTACTCTAAGCCCCCTAATAAAATAACAAAGCCCCCCAAAATAAAAAATTCCCTACCCTATTCTAAATTTAAAAAGTTACAAGCTCTTTTACCTTACCAGCCCTGAACAGGGCCCTTTGCGGGGCATGCCCCAAGAATTTCAGCTCTTTTGCCTGTAAAAAAAAACATACCATACCCCCCCCCCAACATTACAACCCACCACCCACATACCCCTAATCTAACCCAAACCCCCCTTAAAGAAACCTAACACTAAGCCCCTGAAGATCTTCCTACCTTGTCTTCACCATCAAGGTATCACCGATCCGTCCTGGCTCCAACATCTTCATCCAACCCAAGCGGGGGTTGGCGATCCATCATCCGGTGGCTGAAGAGGTCCAGAAGAGGCTCCAAAGTCTTCCTCCTATCCGGCAAGAAGAGGACATCCGGACCGGCAAACATCTTCTCCAAGCGGCATCTTCTATCTTCTTCCATCCGGTGCGGAGCGGGTCCATCTTGAAGCAGGCGACGCGGATCCATCCTCTTCTTCCGTTGTCTCCCGACGAATGACGGTTCCTTTAAGGGACGTCATCCAAGATGGCGTCCCTCGAATTCCGATTGGCTGATAGGATTCTATCAGCCAATCGGAATTAAGGTAGGAATTTTCTGATTGGCTGATGGAATCAGCCAATCAGAATCAAGTTCAATCCGATTGGCTGATCCAATTTATTTGTAGGAATTGTGTTTAATTAATTTATTGATAGTGTAGTGTTAGGTTAATTGTAGGTAATTGTAGGTAGTTTATTTAATTAATTTATTGATAGGGTAGTGTTAGGTTTAATTATATCTTAGGTTAGGATTTATTTTACAGGTAAATTTGTTATTATTTTAACTAGGTAACTATTAAATGGTTCTTAACTATTTAATAGCTATTGTACCTGGTTAAAATAATTACAAAGTTGCCTGTAAAATAAATATTAATCCTAAAATAGCTATAATATAATTATAATTTATATTGTAGCTATATTAGGATTTATTTTACAGGTAAGTATTTAGCTTTAAATAGGAATAATTTATTTAATAAGAGTTAATTTATTTCGTTAGATGTAAATTATATTTAAGTTAGGGGGGTGTTAGTGTTAGGGTTAGACTTAGCTTTAGGGGTTAATACATTTATTAGAATAGCGGTGAGCTCCGGTCGGCAGATTAGGGGTTAATAATTGAAGTTAGGTGTCGGCGATGTTAGGGAGGGCAGATTAGGGGTTAATACTATTTATGATAGGGTTAGTGAGGCGGATTAGGGGTTAATAACTTTGTTATAGTAGCGGTGCGGTCCGCTCGGCAGATTAGGGGTTAATAAGTGTAGGTAGCTGGCGGCGACGTTGTGGGGGGCAGATTAGGGGTTAATAAATATAATATAGGGGTCGGCGATGTTAGGGCAGCAGATTAGGGGTTAATAAGTGTAGGTAGGTAGCGGCAACGTTGTGGGGGGCAGATTAGGGGTTAATAAATATAATATAGGGGTCGGCGATGTTAGGGCAGCAGATTAGGGGTACATAGGGATAACGTAGGTTGCGGCGGTTTACGGAGCGGCAGATTAGGGGTTAAAAAAAATATGCAGGGGTCAGCGATAGCGGGGGCGACAGATTAGAGGTTAATAAGTGTAAGGTTAGGGGTGTTTAGACTCGGGGTTCATGTTAGAGTGTTAGGTGCAGACGTAGGAAGTGTTTCCCCATAGAAAACAATGGGGCTGCGTTAGGAGCTGAACGCTGCTTTTTTGCAGGTGTTAGGTTTTTTTTCAGCTCAAACAGCCCCATTGTTTCCTATGGGAGAATCGTGCACGAGCACGTTTTTGAGGCTGGCCGCGTCCGTAAGCAACTCTGGTATCGAGAGTTGCATTTGCGGTAAAAATGCTCTACGCTCCTTTTTTGGAGCCTAACGCAGCATTTGTTTGAACTCTCGATACCAGAGTTAAATTTATGGTGCGGCCAGAAAAAAGCCTGCGGAGCGTTAACAGCCCTTCTACCGCCAAACTCCAAATCTAGGCCTTACACTTTTATACAGGTTGTACACTCACTACTTTACATCGTAGCAAAGTGTCATTTCTTCAGTGTTGTCAGTGTTCACTTTTGTGAGATACTGTATATACCCATAAACAAATAATGCATACCATGACTATTAAAGTACTTAAAAAATAATTCAGAGGGGTAGGGTCTAAAAGCTTGATGTTCATTTTGCTCTCTGCTTTATCAAAGGCTTTCAGTATAGCAGTGGGCAAAAGTCACACAGATTGCATAAAAGATGAACTAGTGTATAAAGAACTTCCAGAAGACCTTGAAAACTGCAAAAAGTTATATGTCCAGCTAAGGGCACTATGAGTATCAGGTTATGCTGTTTAAACTGTGGATCAGGTATTCAGTAATTTTAGAAACTAGTTTGTCATTATTTATCTTGATGAAATCCTAATCTTTTCAAAGATTTAACAGGAACACATTACACACGTGAAGCAACTACTTCAGCGCATATGCGAAAACCACCTATATGTCAAGAATGTACTTTTTATCAAAGCCATATACCTTTCCTGGGGTTCATTGTAAGCCTCGAAGGTTTTCAGGACTTGCAAACTTGCTACTGTCCTACAATGGCTCTGAGAGGGATCCAAAGTTTTCTGGGGTTTGCCAACTATTAGAGGTGCTTCATTAACGGGTTTACCACTATAGCCATGCACATTAATGCTATGACCAAGAAGGGGGTAAACTGTAAAATATGGTTCTCTGAGTCTGTGTCAGTTTTCCAGCAAATGAAGGAAATGTTTCGCACAGCTCCAGTTTTTCAGCATCCTAACAGTATATAGTTGAAGTTGATGTCTCGGATGTTGGGGCTGCTGCTGTGTATCTCAAAGGCATCCTATATCAGGCAAAATTCATCCAGTGGCATTCTTTTTCTAAGAAGTTTTCTCCTGCCGAAATCAACTATGACATAGGGAACCAGAAACTACTGGCTATAAAACTTGCAATGCCTGAGTGGAGACATCTCCTGTGAAGGTATTCTAAAGCCTTTTATGATCCTAATTAACCACAAAACTTGTTGTAACTTCAGACTGCCAGGGGTGTGAATTACTTTAAGGCCCAATGGGCCCTTTTCTTTTCCCGTTTCAGCTTTATCTGTCATATGTTCCAGGACACAAGAACAAAAGATCTGACATTCTCTCCCATCAGTTTTTATCCTGTGATCTAGATCAGGGGTCGTCAACCTTTCGGACCTCAGGGACCACTAAACTCACAAACCTTTATAATGTATGTATGTATGTATATATATATATATACACACACACACACACTATAGGGCCAATTTATCAAGCTCCGTCTGGAGCTCGATGTCCCTTGTTTCCGGCAAGCCTTCAGACAGATGAAGGGTGAGTGCCAACTTTTGAGCTGAAAACAGAGAGGCAGAAAGTGGGAAAAAAATAATTATGTTTAAAAGGACTACAAGACTTCCAAGTTACCTCCCCAGTTAGGAATTATTCAAAACTACTTATGATCATCGACAGACATTAGTGTCATAAATTAAGTCTATATCAGAAAGCTCTCAATATGGATGTGACCTAACAATGACTGATGTTACTGGCAATTACTATAATACTGGTGGGATATGGATGATCTGCTGGATTGCAATTACTGGAATTCAGGTGGAATGGCTTTGTGTGCAGGATAATTATTAGAATGAAAAATAATTAATATTTAATAAAAAAAAAAGAAGATGGAGGGGAGGAAGACTAACATTGATGTAAGACCATCTGAAGGAATTAGGAAAACTACTACTAAGAGACACGTAAAGGGAAAAAAATAAATGAAATATGAGAAAAAAAATATTGTTTTTTATATACTTTAATTCCACTATTTCAAGCCAAGACTAAACCAACCTCTGCTGGCTTTATAATAGAAGCATATTTCTCTGAGCAGTGCGCAGGGCGGAAGGAGTTAAAAATACAATCTAGCTACGCAAGTTGCGCAGTACTAGGCAGCGTGCATAGGGAGATTGTAATTTAACTCCGCCGTCGGTTTTCAATGTTTTCCAGCTAGGCACTGTAGGGAGTTGCAGCACGATGGGGGTGATACCATCAGAGGAGATTAATTCCTGCTTGATGGTGTCAAGGACCACCAACATCTTCTCGTGGACCACCAGTGGTCCATGGACCACTGGTTGGCGACCGTTGATCTAGATCACCCCACTGATCAGTACATAATTCCTCCACACAAAATTGTGGCACATATCTACACTGCTCTACTACAACAATTTCAAGGAGCTCAGAATCATATGCCTCGAGCTATGATGGTATCACCAGGCCGCCAGCTTGTAGCCTCTAGACTCAGAAAAGCATTACTTCTTTGGGCACATGATGGGGTACTTGTCAGGTCTTCCTGGTATTACCATCATTCAAAAGACATTGGAACTTAATGTTTGGTGGCCTGGTATGAAAAGAGGTGTTGCAGACTATGTGACTGCATGCCTGATTTGTGCTGCTAATAAGATACTACACACATTACCTCCTGGATTGCTCCAACCACTGAAAGCCATGGATCCATTTGACTATGGATTTTATCTTTCCCCTACCAAAATCTGATGGCACGATCTTAAAATGGGTCAAAGTGGATTGTTTTTCTAAAATGTCCTACTTCATGCCACTACTAAGACTACTTTCATCTTATCTCTTCCAATCCAATATTGATAGTCATCATGGGATACCTATCAGTATTTTGTCAGACTGTGGTTCTCAGTACAAATCCCAATTTTGGAGAGCCTTCTGCTAGAAGCTGGGAATCACCTTGTCTCTCTCTACTTCACATCACCCGCAGAGCATATGAACCAGACCCTTAAGATCTATTTTCCCCATATAAATGTTCATTATCATTACTATACATTGTCACTTGCCCTAAGTAAATGGGAGTTGTACTGGTCCCCTGGCCAAAACTTGCTAGTGCTCCATTGCAAGTTAATATGATCTATTGCAGAGCTTAAAAAAATATTCTTATGGAAATTTGATCAAAATGCATTTGCAGCTTCTGAGAACTTCCAGTTCAGGGTTACAAGAGTGAGTCTGCAACCACAAATTAAAGAAGCATTCTCTGCTTCTTATACTAGGTGGCAGAGATAAACCATCTTAAACTTGCTTGTTCAGGTAATTGAAAGGCCCTGCTCATTCATTTGGTTGCTTGAAAGTAGGGGGCAGGATTGAACAACAGAGCTTTTCTGTAGCCTTAACATCTTAATGACCACAATGCAACGTACCCTGTATGCCGCTGGTCGTTAAGGGTTTTCTTAGTTATAATAACACGGGGCACACTATTTTACCCTCCCTCATTCCTGCTGGTCAATGAAAATAGCACGAGACCATGCTATTAATAATGCAATCCCCATAGAAAGGCCAGTGACATACAGGGTACGTCACGGGTCCTTAAGGGGTTACATTTTGTGGCAATTGCAGAAGGACGTGTTCTCTGTTTGAGAATTACCTGTTAGACATGCTAGTATCAGTTAAAGGGACAATCAACTCCAAAATTGTTATTGTTTAAAAAGATAGATAATCCCTTTATTAACCATTCCCCAGTTTTGAATAACCAACACGGTTATATTAATACACTTTTAACCTCTGTGATTACCTTTTATCTTAGATTCCTTTGACAGCCCCCTGATCACATGACTATTTATTTATTATGTATTGACTTGCCTTTTAGTAAATTAGTGCAGTGTCATCCACAACCCATGGCGTATAATGTCATCTATATGGCCCACATAAACTAGCAGTCTCCTATTGTGAAAAGCTTATAAAAAAAAGCATGTGATAAGAGGCTTAGAAACAGGCAGAAATGTAGAGGTTTAAATATTACAAAGTATATTAATAAAATAAATATGGTTGTGCAAAGCTGGGTAATGGGTAGTAAATGAGTTATCTATTTTTTCAAACTATAACAATTTTGGTGTTGACTGTCCCTTTAAATAACACAGAACAAAAGAGGCCTGAGTACAAGCAAATATTCCTACATCAGTATCAAATTGTCTCATTCCTACAATGAAAATGAGACAAGTGGGGGTGCTTGGTGCATATAAAGAGTTAATAATACCAAAAATAAAAGAAAAAATAAACACCTTTTAGGCACACACTTGTTAATGCTTAATATCAGTGCAAAGTGGAGATGAGACCAAAAAAAGAGAAAAAAATTAAATGTAACCTTTAATTCACCCAGATTAAAAAATGGGTATATACATACTCTCATTAAAAACATAAAAAAAATTATAGTACAAAAAACAAATCAGTTGAACAAATTGCAAAATTTTCACACTACTCCACTTCAATGGGGTAATTGTTGGGCTTAACACATATATACTCTCGCAGAATGAATTACCACAATTATTGTCACAAAAAGGTTAAAGGGCTACAGTCTTACCCCAGATGTATACTAGTGTGATCAAAATATAACAAATTTAAAGTGCACATAAATTATTCAGACATACCTCTGCATATACTGTACATGCCTGACGGCTGTTTTGCCGGTGCTTTTTCAAAGGCTCCCTGACGAAGTGCCAACTGATAACTGACTTTATTATTATTATTATTATTATTATTATTATTATTATTATTATTATCGGTTATTTGTAGAGCGCCAAGAGATTCCGCAGCACTATACTTTATAGCTATCTACAGCAATTGAATCAATTTGTTTGCAACATCTATCACAGTGAACTATTTATCTAACTGTTGACTTAGAAGCAAACATTAACAGAAAGAGATTGCTGCACACCATTCCTAGCTGTTGGGGTCCTGATCTAATTTTTACTGCAGATCCCCTTAGCTGTACAGGATATCACATACTCAATACAAATACATATGTAAATGAAACTATAAATATGTAAATGTGTGTCCTAGCCACTGCGGAAGGTCTATACAATGGCTTTAACAAATCAATACCATGAATGCAAATACATCCCTAAAAAGGCCCCTGTGGCCATTACTGAGGGCCTTGCACATGTGCAATCTAATAGAATGCTTCCAAATAGCCTTGGCATATTTTCAAAGATGCTCAAACCATTTGGGGGGTTTAACAAGTGCCTTGTGGTGTTGAATATGAAAGGGAAAAACATTTCTAGAAAAAGGTGTTGAAAATACTCCTGAAAATGGATTGTGGTCGCCAAGGACTTTTCGTTTGTGGAGAATAGCTAAAAATGTGCTATTGTGATCTCTTTGGAAAGAAAAAGTGGCCTTTTTTGCCAGAAAGAGAGCCGAAAAGGCATCAGCTGACCGATTTTAATCAACCCCATAGTTCCATACTCATTCTTCAATGTACCAAAGGCATTTTTATTGTATTATGGACTCCTTACTGCTCTCATACATTGTCATGCTCATTCCTGAATGTGCCTTCATCAGTCTTCAATGTGCTCTCACCGTATTTGTTCACAATAGAGTGGATTTATTGGTGCACCTAATTAAACAAAAAGTTTTAAAAGTCTAGCTAAGGTAATGACTCATTTCTATGGGTTCTTAGCTTTAATCCTATATGTGTGCTATTATAAACTTTTCACATTCAGGTTTGAAAATAACATTATTCTAGAAATACATCTTAAAACAACTTTAAATAAATCACAATTTATTTGTGTCTTAAAACAAATTGATATCTTAAAACAAATTGATATCTTAAAATAAATGATATCTTAAAAGAAATTATTACCTGGGTCTTAAAACTAATAAAAAGAAGGGGACTGACGTTGCTGCCACCATCATCACCGGGATGAAGATAAGAAGATGGACCGCCGAGAAAAGATAAGAAGATGGATGAAGATGGACCGCCTCTGGGATGAAGATGGAGCTCCGCCGTGATGAAGATGGAGCGCCACCGCCATCAACATCGGTAAGTACCAATATAGGGGTTAGTGTTAGTTTTTTTTTCTATTTACAAAAGGCCCTTTTAAGGGCTATTGGTAGTTTATTTTTAGAATAGTTTTTTTATATTTGAAGTTTTCTTTAATTTTGGGGTGTCTTTTTTGGGGGGTATTAGAATAGGATTACATTTTTAATTTTTTTTGGTAATTACTTTTTTTTCTGTATTCTTAGACTTTTGTTATTTTCTGTAATGCTAGTTTTTAATTTTCTCGTTTTTATTACATTTTACAGGTAAGATTTTTTTAAGGTAGTTTTTTTAGTAAATTTAGGGGTATGTTAATTTAGGTTAAGTTTATTACTTTGCATTGTGGGGGGATGGCGGTTTACGGGTTAATAGCTTATTTAGATAGTCTGCGTTGTGGGGTGGTGGCAGTTTAGGAGTTAATCATTTATTAAGATAGTTTGCGATGTGGGGGGATGGCAGATTAGGGGTTAATAGTTTATTTATGTATTTTGCGATGTGGGAGATGGTGGTTTAGGGGTTAATATTTTATTTAGGTACTTTGTGATGTGGGGGGGTGGCGGTTTAGGGGTTAATAGTTTATTTATGATTGTAAGTGTACTTTGTCATGTATTTTTGATGTGTTTTGTGCAAATTTTTAGTTTTGGAAAACAGTTTACCACAGCTCTGAGATTGTGGTAAGGATTGAAGCATAAAAGGCAATTGCGCCAGCACAACCATGATTTCGCTCAGCTTGTAATATTAGCGGAATGAAAATGGCTCGCGAAAAGGCAATTGCACCCTACTTGTAATCTAGCCCTTAGTCAATTAGCATCTACGAGCGAGACTCCTTATATAACAACATCCATGGTGGTTGGGGTTTATAGTATGACCCGCTGCTAAGCAGTATGCTTTCACACTCCAGAAGTAAAGATTGTTGTTCACTACGTATTCAAATATGCTTTCTTCAGTCCTTACTGAACTGTAGCTTCTAACTCATATCTTTTTAATCAGTAAAGTCTTCATGCCTTGATCTTGAGTGTTTTTGATTCATTGTTATTGCATGTTTGCACTACCAATAAAAAGAATTATAACTTCTAAAATACAATATCTACAATTATAGCATTATACCATTTAAAAAAGTAGAATTATACCCAAGTAGGATTTAACTTAAAAAAGAGGGTTAATTTAGCTGTCGTTAAATTTAGCAATATGAATGGAATACATCATCTACAAATACAGCATATTAAATAGCAACATCTAACGTACAGGATTAAATAATCTAAAATTTAGATATTGTATCCAAATAGGATTTAACTTAAAAGAGAGAGTTAAATTAATCAAATTATGCAGGATGAATGGAATGCATTTAGTTCTATCAATAAAAAGGACAATCTGTTCAATTCAAGTAGAACTGGAGTAGAATTAGATCATACAGAGATTAAATAATGCAAAAAGTATAGTATGTCCTTTGACCTTTTGGTGATATGATTCTCAAGTCTATAGATGGTCAGATTTTGTTATCTCCAAAGAATTTAAGTTTAGCATTAGTATCTAGATATAAAAGTAACAAACAAAATTACAGTGTGAATCAAGATATAAAGTTACAAATGAACTACTTATTTTTATTTTTACGAACACTCTTTCCTTAATGTGCTATGCTCTTACTTCAGTATACCATTTCACCATACTTCCTTCATTTTGTGCCGTATTCTCTCCTTTTTGCATCATATTTCCCTTACTTTGTGATATACTCTGTCACATGCTTTCTTCTTTTTGTGTCATACTTTCTTCCCTCTCCTATTTGTGAAATACTCTCTTCTTTTTGCTATATTCTCTACCCTTTGTAATGTACTTTACAATATACTTACATTTCTGTATGCAATTGCAAGATACATAGTTACTGGATAGTTCTCAAGGGCATTGAATAAAGTTTCTTTGCAAATTTGTATCAGAATGATCTAAGCATATTAACAAATAAGCCTGTAGATCTCACTGCTTCATCTTGCTGGCAAGTTTTTTTCAAAATAAGCATTGTCTTGTAAGTAAAGGAAAAAGACATGTTTATGGAACTAGAAGCAAATGCAGGTAAATTACTCTGAAAATAGAATAATTTGATTAGTATTTTCTTTAAAAATATTCGGCTATCAGGGTCAGTCCATCTCAAGTGGTCCAATGAGTGGTGACCTCTGTGTATTGGTATTGCAAAACCGCCAGTTTTTATTTTTATTTTGCTTGGTTTAACCACAGCAGCCATCTTTGTTTCATGGTGAGCACAACCTTCGTTATAAAGATGTTTACAGAAACCTCAATATCTCAGCTTAGGATGGTCCTAGCTCCTTGGAACAAAAAATGATCTGTAGATCGCATTGCAAGGTACATGTTTATATAAACATTTTTCCCATTCTTGATCCTTGGACTTAGAACTTAAGTCCTAATGTAATGATGAAAAGCTCTGAAAGTTTCACTTATAGGGGCCAATTTATCATATCATGTCCGGCCAACATCGCTGAATGGCGACAGCTTCCGCTGTCAGCATTTAACATTGCACAAGCAGTTCTGGTGAACTGCTTGTGCAATGCCATCCCCTGCAGATTTGCAGACAATCGGCCGCTAGCAGGGGTGTCAATCAACTCGATCGTAATCGATAGGGCTGATTGCTGTTTGCCGCCTCAGAGGGGGCGGACCAGTTAAGGAGCAGCGGTCTTAAGACCGCTGCTTTTTTAACTACTGTTTCCGGCGTCATTGGGGCCGATTGACCGTTTGATTAATCGGCCCCTTAGGGTCGATTTATAATCGGAGGGGTTTGAGTATCAGTCCTATAGTTTTTTAGGGGGTACCTAGGTAAGTATGGTGTCCACACAGAATATTTCAGGTTTGAAGCAAGAGCGTATCCTACTCAACCCCCATGCCATGCTCTTTTACTTTATTTAAATTATATATTTTATCAGATGTTTGTAATGTCTTCCATTTTTGTTCTATAGTATCGTTTGCTTTTCAGCTGATAGTAAATAATAGATTATTTGGAGCATCCTTTCTCATATTAGTCTCCTTTGTGAAAGCTGTGTTTTTCTGAAATTCAAGTGTAATAAATAGCTGGTTTATTATACGTTTTCAAGTATTTTATAAAATGTTAGACCTATGTTATATGGGCATGCAGTTATTAGCAACTAATGGCATCTTCAGTTCACAGTGCAGCCATTGAGCTCTCTAATCTCAATGCTGATTGGTTAGGTGCACAATTGGTCAGGATTATTTTTAAAATATAGGAGAGAAAAACAGAACTTGGCTCAGATGTAAGGACAATAAGAGAATATGTGCTGAATCAACCTACTGAGTTTCTTAGTTTTTTTTTTTTACAGTCCCTTAAAGGGACATTAAACACTTTGATATTATTATTATTATTCTTTATTTATAAAGCACCAACAGATTCCGCAGCACTGTCCATGGGTAACAAAGATAAAAGGACAGTACAATATGAGAAACCAGACAAAATTTAACAAACAAATACAGGGGGAATTGGGAGCCCTGTTCCCGTGGGGAACTAAATGAGTAGGAGGGTGAGAAACAGGAGGTGGGGACTGCAAAGGTGGGAATGATGTTAGTGTGGAGTTAGATGAGGGCAACTATTAAGCAAGTGGAATTCATTAGTTACTGATATGGTGATAGGCTTCCCTGAACAAGAAGGTCTTTAGGGAGCGTTTAAAGGAGGAGAGGTTTGGGGAAAGTCTGACAGCTCGAGGAAGTGCGTTCCAGAGGGTTGGTGCCGCACGAGAGAAGTCCTGTAGTCTAGTATGAGAGGAGGTGATGGTAGAAGAGGCAAGGAGTAGATCCTTGTTGGATCTTAGGAGACGTGCTGGAGTATATTTGTTGATGAGTGAGGACAGGTATGGGGGGGGGCTGCATTGGTAAGGGCTTTGTAGGTCAGAGTGAGAATTTTGAATTGAATTCTGCTGTGAATGGGGAGCCAGTGAAGGGACTCACAGAGGGGAGCAGCAGATACAGAGCGTTGGGAGAGGTGGATTAGCCTAGCCGAGGCATTTAGGATGGATTGAAGGGGGGAGAGGTGGTAGAGAAGAAGGCCAGTTAGTAGGTTGTTACAGTAGTCAAGCCGGGAGATTACTAGGGAATGGGTTAGCTGTTTAGTAGTTTCAGCACTCAGAAAAGGACAAATTTTTTAGATATTGCATAGGTGGTTGCGGCAGGATGAAGAGAGCGATTGGATGTGGGGTATGAAGAACAGATTTGAGTCAAGTGTAACTCCTAGGCAGCGGATTTGGGGTGATGGGGAGATAGTGGTGTCACCAACAGTGATAGTAAAGTTAGAAACTGAAGTAGAATTAGTTGGGGGGATTAGAAGAAGCTCAGTCTTGGACATGTTAATTTTTAGGTGGTGAGAGGCCATCCAGAAAGAAATGCCAGATAAGCAGTCGCTGATGTGGGAAAGGACAGAAGGAGAGAGTGCAGGGGTGGATAGGTAGATCTGATTATCATCAACATAGAGGTGATAGCTGAAGTCATAGCTACTGATAAGTTTACCCAGTGAGGAAGTATAAATAGAGAAGAGTAGAGGGCCTAGAAGAGAGCCTTGAGGTACTCCAACAGACAGAGGCAGTGGAGAGGAGGAGTCACCAGCAAATGAGACAGAAAAGGACCTATTAGAGAGATAAGAGTGGATCCAGGAGAGGGCAATGTCACAGAGCCCAAGTGAGCTTTTAAGTTCCTGTTAGAAGTGGAAGTGTAGAACACTATTATAACTCACACAGCTATTGGCTGCACACTCTAGTGACCTATTTATAACTGTCCCTAAGGTGACCAAAGTTACAACATGGCATTTTGTCAATATTTAAAGAGCTCATGAAACTTTAAAAAATAGATCTAGATTATAACTTTCCAAATTACTTCTTGTCTCTAATTTGCTTTATTCTCTTGATATCCTTTATTGAAAAGCATATCTAAATAGGCTCAGTAACTGCTGATTGGTGGCTGCAGATAGATGCCTTGTGTGATTGGCTCACCCATGTGAATTGCTATTTCTTCAACAAACAATATCTAAAGAATGAAACAAATTAGATAATAGAAGTAAATTGGAATATTGTTTAAAATTGTATTCTCTATTTGAATCATGAAAGAAAAATGTTGGGTTTCATGTCCCTTTAAGGGCTAAACAAATCTATATACTGTATAGGATAGAAAAACAAAACTAGGCCCAGATGTACACAGAGGGTATGGACAATAAGTGAATATACAGATGAAAAATGTAAGCAAGACAATGCTGAATCAACCTACTGAGATTCCTTGTTTTTTTTTTTTTTTTTTTTTTTTTTTTTTTTCTGAGGATGGTTTAGATGCTATGGATATATGAAAGAGCGTGTGCTGGGGAGATTGTATGGGTTGCCATGAGTTTTAGTGTGATTGTGCTTAGGGGTTCTGTAGAGGTGGCCTTGGTGATTGTGCTGTTGTAAGATGTCATATGAGGTAGGGAACCTAAGTAGTAGATGTTTGTATTTGCAGTGGGGGAGATTACAGGTTTACATGATATATGGCTCAGAAGCATGTACTGGTACTGCAGTCTGAGGTTCACAGATAAGGTTACTATATTAGAGGGATAATATTTGTTAAGTAGTCCTATATTATTAACCTAACTTTCTGATTGCCTGCTGTTCTCTTTGAGAAACCTGTGTCCTTTTATATCATTACTTCTTTTGTCATGTGCCTATATTATTCTTTCTTTGTGGCAGTTCCCTATCTAGCTCTGTAACACTATTTCACTGCTTTCTTACCTTTAAGAGCTCTATTTAAACTCACCTTTTCAGTGAAGCTTCTTGCTTATTCCACTCATTCCAAAAATATTCTTACAATAACCTTCCAAATACAGGTAGCCCTCAGTTTACCCCGGGGTTAGGTTCCAGAAGGAATGGTTGTAAATCGAAACCATTGTAAATTGAAACCCAGTTTATAATGTAAGTCAATGGGAAGTGAGGGAGATAGGTTCCAGGCCCCTATCAAAATTGTCATAAGTAACACCTAATACATTATTTTTAAAGCTTTGAAATGAAGACTTTAAATGCTAAACAGCATTATTAACCTAATAAAATAATCACACAACACAGACTTCACTTGCATTTTTCTGCAAATATTTCTTTCTATGCAATCTAATCTGGACTGATTTATAGACAGGAAGATCTTGTTCCTTTGAAATCTGCTCGATAGCTCAGGTCTGGTTAAACTGATTAATTTCAGCTTGCGTGGCTTTGCTGCAACACAAGCGGAGAGCTCCGCCTACTGGATATTTTAATAAATGCACTGCTTCTCAATGCTTTTCAATAGCAGTCACATGACTGGAAAAAAAGGTTGTTATTCTGAAACGGTGTAAATTGAACCATTGTAAAACGAGGGCCACCTGTATTTGTTTCCTTGACCTGTTGCACTGTATCTATGAACCATTGTCCAGGCCATCCCCTATACCTTCTGTTTTAATCACATTTAAATTTCTCTGGAACAGAGCACTATTTCTCCTGTACCATTATATATTGTTATATATGTCTTATATATTATCGTCAGATGTACAAGTCTCAAGTGTTTTTCTTTTACAATGTTAAAGGGACATTAAACATTCGTTTTTTTCTTTGCATAAATGTTTTATAGATTATCTATTTACAGTATGTAGTCCATAAAGTTTTTTTTTTTTTTTTTAAATGGATAGTTTTGTTTATTTTTAAATAAAATTGCTCTGATTTTCAGACTCCTAACCAAGCCCCAACGTTTTAGGAGAATACCGACGTATACCTACTCCAGCTTGCTTCTGTTTGTGTAAAGGGTCTTTTCATATGCAAAAGAAGGGGGAGGAGGGAGTGACTGATATTTCCCACTTGCAGTGGGTGTTCCAGTAACCTTTTCAACAGAGCTAAACTGGGAGCTTCTAAGTAAGTTTTTAAATGGTTTTGTACTGGAGTTTTATATCAGTATCTGTGCATATCATTCTCTATAGTAGTGTCTATTACATACAGTTATATGAAAATTGGTGTATACTGTCCCTATAAAGTCTTATGTCTTGTGTGTTCAGCTCTACTGATTGTGCTTTGCATATAACTGATTGTGTCAGTACTAATTTTACTATAATAGATTTAGTTTAAACCATAAATAACTCCCCAGAATAAAATATTCAGAATACCTTAGTTTAGTTTCCCAGCATATCATTTTATGATTTAAATGCAGATTTAGAACATACCTACTAGATCCCTGTTGGCTTTACATTTTTCACTCATTGTATTGTGTTATGTACATTCTAATTTTTTCATATTGTTGTTTGTACGCATTTTTGTGTTCTCCACTTGCGGTTTCCTATCCTTTGAAGGCCAGAAACCATTTACTCTGCGTGGGGAAAGAAAGACTGCATAAAAGCTGGTTTTAGGAATGTGAATGATTGGATGTTGAGAGCTTTTACCCTGGAGGAAAGACGAAAAATCTGCATGCAACTATAATTTTGATGGAAACCTCATGAGCAGGCTGTGTTTGCTTCTCAAGGTTAAAGTGACATCACATGCCATTGTATGTTTTCACTGAATGATAAAATGACATCATAAACAGCAATTAATTTCTAGATGTCTTATTAGCTGAACAACCATGGTTTGGACTAAAGATGAATGCCTTGAATTAGCATAGTCTGAAAAACATTTTGTGTGACTTAATATAAATAACACTATTACGTTACTAATATTATGTAATATTTAAGGTCTTTGCACCCAGTGTACTTGTAAAGATCCTTGCATTTAACTTTATGAGAAAAGTATATCAAACACGTAATGGGTTTGGTTCAAATTGTAAGCCTCAATCCCATATTGATTTAATATTTGGACGATTTGTGAACAGATTGCAAAGAAATGTCAGTTACCCTATTTAAAAGACATTAAAAATATATTACCCATAAATGAATTAATAAAAAATGATTCAGCATTGCAATAAACATTATTTATTTTAATTATTTTTGCTGTATACCTCTGAAAAATGTGCTTGTACCCCACTCTTCCTAAAGACACTAGAAGTCAAATTCTGCACTTAAAGGGATATGAAACCCAAACATTTTCTTTTGTGGTTTAGACAGACAATTTAAAAAAAAGTTTCCAATTCACTTCTGTTATCAAATGTACTTTGCTTCCACGGTATTCTTTATTGAAGAGATACCTAGGTAGATGTCTAGGTAGGAAATGGTGCTGCCATCTAGTGCTCTTGCAAATGGATAACATTATTGCAAAACTGCTGCCATATAGTGTGCCAGACACGTGCACACTCCCGAGGTTACAAAATGTGCTTTTCAACAAAAGATACCAAGAGAACTTAAGTATACTGTAGGAGATCGTATGACTAAGCACAAGCAAGATCTCTTTCCTGTTTCATTTATTTATTTGTGGCAGAAGCAGCAAATAACAATAATCCTATTGTAAACAGTTGTGACCTGTGATCAGTAGGACACTGGTAAATGCAGGCACTGTATTGATAGTTGTGACTTGTGATCAGTAGGACACTGGTAAATGCAGGCACTGTATTGATAGTTGTGACTTGTGATCAGTAGGACACTGGTAAATGCAGGCACTGTATTGATAGTTGTGACTTGTGATCAGTAGGACACTGGTAAATGCAGGCACTGTATGGATAGTTGTGACCTGTGATCAGTAGGACACTGGTAAATGCAGGCACTGTATGGATAGTTGTGACCTGTGATCAGTAGGACACTGGTAAATGCAGGCACTGTATGGATAGTTGTGACTTGCGATCAGTAGGACACTGGTAAATGCAGGCACTGTATGGATAGTTGTGACTTGTGATCAGTAGGACACTGGTAAATGTAGGCACTGTATGGATAGTTGTGACTTGTGATCAGTAGGACACTGGTAAATGTAGGCACTGTATGGATAGTTGTGACCTGTGATCAGTAGGACACTGGTAAATGCAGGCACTGTATGGATAGTTGTGACCTGTGATCAGTAGGACACTGGTAAATGCAGGCACTGTATGGATAGTTGTGACTTGCGATCAGTAGGACACTGGTAAATGCAGGCACTGTATGGATAGTTGTGACTTGTGATCAGTAGGACACTGGTAAATGTAGGCACTGTATGGATAGTTGTGACCTGTGATCAGTAGGACACTGGTAAATGCAGGCACTGTATGGATAGTTGTGACTTGTGATCAGTAGGACACTGGTAAATGTAGGCACTGTATGGATAGTTGTGACCTGTGATCAGTAGGACACTGGTAAATGCAGGCACTGTATGGATAGTTGTGACCTGTGATCAGTAGGACACTGGTAAATGCAGGCACTGTATGGATAGTTGTGACCTGTGATCAGTAGGACACTGGTAAATGCAGGCACTGTATGGATAGTTGTGACTTGCGATCAGTAGGACACTGGTAAATGCAGGCACTGTATGGATAGTTGTGACCTGTGATCAGTAGGACACTGGTAAATGCAGGCACTGTATGGATAGTTGTGACTTGTGATCAGTAGGACACTGGTAAATGCAGCCACTGTATGGATAGTTGTGACCTGTGATCAGTAGGACACTGGTAAATGCAGGCACTGTATGGATAGTTGTGACTTGTGATCAGTAGGACACTGGTAAATGCAGGCACTGTATGGATAGTTGTGACTTGTGATCAGTAGGACACTGGTAAATGCAGGCACTGTATGGATAGTTGTGACTTGTGATCAGTAGGACACTGGTAAATGTAGGCACTGTATGGATAGTTGTGACCTGTGATCAGTAGGACACTGGTAAATGCAGGCACTGTATGGATAGTTGTGACTTGTGATCAGTAGGACACTGGTAAATGTAGGCACTGTATGGATAGTTGTGACCTGTGATCAGTAGGACACTGGTAAATGCAGGCACTGTATGGATAGTTGTGACCTGTGATCAGTAGGACACTGGTAAATGCAGGCACTGTATGGATAGTTGTGACCTGTGATCAGTAGGACACTGGTAAATGCAGGCACTGTATGGATAGTTGTGACTTGCGATCAGTAGGACACTGGTAAATGCAGGCACTGTATGGATAGTTGTGACCTGTGATCAGTAGGACACTGGTAAATGCAGGCACTGTATGGATAGTTGTGACTTGTGATCAGTAGGACACTGGTAAATGCAGCCACTGTATGGATAGTTGTGACCTGTGATCAGTAGGACACTGGTAAATGCAGGCACTGTATGGATAGTTGTGACTTGTGATCAGTAGGACACTGGTAAATGCAGGCACTGTATGGATAGTTGTGACTTGTGATCAGTAGGACACTGGTAAATGCAGGCACTGTATGGATAGTTGTGACTTGTGATCAGTAGGACACTGGTAAATGCAGGCACTGTATGGATAGTTGTGACCTGTGATCAGTAGGACACTGGTAAATGCAGGCACTGTATGGATAGTTGTGACTTGTGATCAGTAGGACACTGGTAAATGCAGGCACTGTATGGATAGTTGTGACCTGTGATCAGTAGGACACTGGTAAATGCAGGCACTGTATGGATAGTTGTGACTTGCGATCAGTAGGACACTGGTAAATGCAGGCACTGTATGGATAGTTGTGACCTGTGATCAGTAGGACACTGGTAAATGCAGGCACTGTATGGATAGTTGTGACCTGTGATCAGTAGGACACTGGTAAATGCAGGCACTGTATGGATAGTTGTGACTTGCGATCAGTAGGACACTGGTAAATGCAGGCACTGTATGGATAGTTGTGACCTGTGATCAGTAGGACACTGGTAAATGCAGGCACTGTATGGATAGTTGTGACTTGTGATCAGTAGGACACTGGTAAATGCAGGCACTGTATGGATAGTTGTGACCTGTGATCAGTAGGACACTGGTAAATGCAGGCACTGTATGGATAGTTGTGACCTGTGATCAGTAGGACACTGGTAAATGCAGGCACTGTATGGATAGTTGTGACCTGTGATCAGTAGGACACTGGTAAATGCAGGCACTGTATGGATAGTTGTGACTTGCGATCAGTAGGACACTGGTAAATGCAGGCACTGTATGGATAGTTGTGACCTGTGATCAGTAGGACACTGGTAAATGCAGGCACTGTATGGATAGTTGTGACCTGTGATCAGTAGGACACTGGTAAATGCAGGCACTGTATGGATAGTTGTGACTTGCGATCAGTAGGACACTGGTAAATGCAGGCACTGTATGGATAGTTGTGACCTGTGATCAGTAGGACACTGGTAAATGCAGGCACTGTATGGATAGTTGTGACTTGTGATCAGTAGGACACTGGTAAATGCAGGCACTGTATGGATAGTTGTGACCTGTGATCAGTAGGACACTGGTAAATGCAGGCACTGTATGGATAGTTGTGACCTGTGATCAGTAGGACACTGGTAAATGCAGGCACTGTATGGATAGTTGTGACTTGCGATCAGTAGGACACTGGTAAATGCAGGCACTGTATGGATAGTTGTGACCTGTGATCAGTAGGACACTGGTAAATGCAGGCACTGTATGGATAGTTGTGACCTGTGATCAGTAGGACACTGGTAAATGCAGGCACTGTATGGATAGTTGTGACCTGTGATCAGTAGGACACTGGTAAATGCAGGCACTGTATGGATAGTTGGGACTTGAGTGCTATCAAACTTCTGGTATCAATTAAATGACAGGCAACCACAGCACACAATTAATAGCAAAAGCTATTCATTTCTATAGAAGTTGCAACAGTGTTTGTTTGTGACAGCAATTTCAAAGTATGCTGTTATTAACTGAGTGCTTTAAAGTGAAGGTCAATTTTTTGTTTTCTAAATACATCAGGTTGAAGCTTATGCTAAAAACATTAAAGTCGCTCACTTTATATGTATAAATAATGATTACTTTGCAAAGAAAATTTATATTCAATGTACCTTCGTTATCACGCTTAGCTCCGCCCATACAACACTTCCTTATTCTGCTCCTCTGACGCCGCTTTGTTTATTACAAGCGGACTACGCTCGTGCACCCTTATTGTCTTTGCAGTGCGCATGCGTATAGTTAGCTCAATACTAGCGCATGCATAACATTCACGGACGTTACTTTATAAACAATCAGGATAAAGACATTGTATCATTCATTGCAACGTAAGTCTTTCAGTGACTCACTCGCAAGATCGGTCTGGACTCTTCAAAAGTTTATTGTATTTTTCAATACTTTATAAACGGTCAGTATATCAATTATAATGTATTTTTAAACATACTATTTATTTAATATACTGTATGTAAATTTAATATGTAATTGAAACGATCTTTGGACATCTTATTTTTATCCTGCCTTTTTCTATTATCACGAATAACTGCAGCAATAACATATATATAGGACATCCAATCAATTCCCTCTGAAACACTCATACCCTGACTAACATTGCCAAAAGCCAAACCACCTTGTCCACAGTACATATCTTGTCATAACATTAGAGCACAGATTGTTGGGAGATATGTGGCTATGAAGCGAGATAATAACTAATTACTATGTTAGCCAAATTTATTTGATTAATAAAAATAATTCCATAAAGATGTGTAGATCGATTATAATGTTGGCCAATTCGTTATTTAGATGCGCTGCCTCTTCATTCTTACCTGTTCTTATAGATCGGAGCTAATTGCAGAGGATGCGAGTGAGCGATGCTGTGGATTCAAAGTAACAACAATTTTGAGAGCGGACAACGGATGCGCGTAACATAAACGAGCATGCCGACAATGACGCAATGTTTCTTTACACGCATGCGTGGAAGGTCTCAATGACGAAACTGAAAAGGGGCTGGACGCCACGGGGTTAAACAATATATTGGAGGTTAAATGTGTCACTCAATAGAGGCTCGATGACGGGCGGAATATACAGCATAAACGGAGCGCATTAAAAACTTTAAATTTAAAACTTTTGCTTGGATTTATCAAGTATTTGATGAATGAACATCATACTTATTTTTGATAACATATTAAAAAATGCTAAGCACAACCCCAGACTTGACCTTCACTTTAAGTGTTGTAACTAGGGTTGCCACCTTAGCCATGTTTTCCTGGACACTTATGAGCAGGTAGGAACATGAATTGCACCCCTGTACAGCACACACATAATGACACTGAACAGCGCTATTCATGTTCCTCTC
The DNA here is from genome assembly GCF_027579735.1 of Bombina bombina. Classification (NCBI taxonomy): domain Eukaryota; kingdom Metazoa; phylum Chordata; class Amphibia; order Anura; family Bombinatoridae; genus Bombina; species Bombina bombina. The sequence continues at coordinate 1,041,118,422 of NC_069501.1, forward strand.
TGCTCACCCTGCAGCATGTATAACTCATAACTGTCCAGGTAAATATTACTGTGGCACACCTTTGACGTCTTTACTGTCAGCCCACAATCTTTTACAAGTGAATGGATAAAAGGAAAAATATATTTCTATGCCTTTTGTTTAAAGGGACACTGAACCCAAATTTTTTCTTTTGTGATTTAGATAGAGCATGCAATTTTAAGCAACTTTCTAATTTACTCCTATTATCAAATTTTCTTCATTCTCTTGGCATCTTTATTTGAAATGCAAAAATGTAAGTTTTTGGTGAACAACCTGGGTTGTTCTTGCTGATTGGTGGATACATTCACCTACCAATGAACAAGTGCTTTCCATGGTTCTGAACCAAACAAATAGCTTAGATGCCTTCTTTTTCAATTAAAATTAACAAGAGAATGAAGAAAAATTAATAATAGGAGTAAATTAGAAAGTTGCTTAAAATTGCATGCTCTATCTAAATCATGAAAGAAATAAATTGGGTTCAGTGTCCCTTTAAGCATACAATGCTATTTATAAATATGTTTAATTATTTGCTTTATTAATGAAAATAATTTATCTTTGTGGTACATTTTTGGGGCCCTGTTGGTCTTTATGCACTGCATGTAGTTGCCTAAAGATACATTTACACTTAGACAGGATGGTCATGTTTTTAATTGCATAAAAAAGCTTTTTTTCCCCAATAATTTATTTTTGCAAAAGCTTCTAATTTGTTGCAAAGGGACATAGAATCATCAAGGAGCAGGTGTGTCAGAGTCACGTTACCAGTTGTAATTGGTGACAATTATAATGACTCCCTTTGTATGCTGTCGGAGGGGGCGATTCATAACACAAACATATGTAATGAGATGTTTCTATAAACCTTTGGTTCATTCGTATCAAGTTTTGTAACAAGATAGAAATCATACCCTAAATTTGGTCTTCCTGTATAGGCAGAGAACGGAACTGGCATCCATTAGAGTCATTTTCAGTGTTTTAAAAGAAGTAGATTGCTATAAGCATTTTAAAGGGCTAGTTGGACAAGAGAATAAACTGCTCTGTCTTTAGGGAAGAGTTTATATTCTGATTTTAAGACTACATTAAAAAGTGGTTATGTAATCACTGCTTTTATGAAATAAGACTGTTCCTAAGAGAAATATTTTCCTATCTGATTTAATGTCACTGTTAACATAGAATATTAAAATGTTACATACTTCTTAAACAAGCAATTGTTTTCTGTTGGATTATAATTAAATTATAACTTTGGTTAGCATATTTAGACTGCAATTTGGAGGTTGTTGCTAAAAAAAATGTAAATATACCAATTAAGTATCAATTTTCAAAGCATAAAAATAAAAAAGTTGATTCCTGTTTGTCATATGCCAATTCTTTCATTTTTTTCTTGACCCAGTCAGGGTTCATTTATTTGTTTCTTCTAGATTGTCCCTGGCTCAGTGTACAATGTTTATGATCACATCAGTTTAAAACAAAATACCTTTCTGTAGTTTAAAAAACAAAACAAAACAAAAAACTCAGTTGTGGCTGAAATATGTAAATTATTTCTGTTTTAAATGTGTTGATTTGCTATAGAGCTTCATCAACTGTCATACAACTCTGCTGGTGTCTTTGGGTATTTAAAGAGTTAAGGAATCTTTGAAATGGTTTTGAAATTACAAAGGGGACCTATTTAGCTCTTATTTGCGTGATATTGGCATCACCCCTTACACTATAATATGTTAGTCTGGATTCACTAGTTGTGACCTATTTTAGAGAAGGCTATGGAGGGTTTCTATTACTCTTTTGCATACCATATATTTAATCGTTTACTCTTCCCATAAACATTTACTAAAGATGCTGAAATGTGCCCAGATTTAACCCTTAAATGGCAAGGTTGTGGAGTACTGTCTATAGCAATGTATTGCAGCCCTCTTCTGCACCTAATGGGTTATATAATCAACTATTACCAACTTGTTCTTTAATGCCAATTGACACAGCTTATTTAGACTCCCTAGTGCAAATAATACTCAAAACACAGATACACACACACCCCACACATACATATACAAACACACACAAGTGCATGCACATATACACACACACATATATAAACACACACACAAACACATGCACATATACACAGACATATACAAACACACACAAATGCATGCACATATACACACACACACACACACAAACACACACACAAACACATGCACATATACACAGACATATACAAACACACACAAATGCATGCACATATACACACACACACACATATACAAACACACACACAAACACATGCACATATACACAGACATATACAAACACACACAAATGCATGCACATATACACACACACACACACACATACAAACACACACACAAACACATGCACATATACACAGACATATACAAACATACACACATACCCACACACGCACACATACAAAAATATGCACACACACATATACATACACACACACATACAGACCACACGCTGCACACCTTACACAGAATCTGATTCCCCACTAAACTCTATATTAAAAGTGTTTGACTATTTCAATCAACAGCAATTTTAACTTATTATATGATTTGTTTTTTATTTAAATGTCTTTCTAGTCAATATAATAAGGCTTTTAATGAATTTAACCAAAAAGCTATGATTTATATTCAGATACTATTCTTCTGTTGAATATTACATATTAATCACTATTAAATATTTTACTATGCTTATAGATTAGTAATGGAGTGTGATCTGTGAGCTTAACTATATATTTTGAAAATAAATAACTATTTTTAATTAAAATAAATGTATAAATCCTTTATTTTTTTATATCTATGTTTCTATGTGTGTCCACTTTTAGATTTATGCTTTTAGTTATGTTGTGGCTGTTGAGCAGGTAAAGTTTTTTAACACCATTGTGAAAAAATTTAAACAAGCAAGTTTTGTAGTATTAGAATACGACGATCATCTATCAAATCCAGGCTAGCATTTTTGTGAGTTTGCATTAATAAAAAAAATATATATTTCATCCCAATGTGAATTTCAGTGTCATCAAATATTTTTGGATTTTTAAAAATAATTTTAACTCTAAAGTAATGGTTTGCTTCTAAATATGACATCATCCTATCATTGTCACAAAACTTTTTTTTCATTAACCAACCTTATTTTTTTTTTTTTTTTTTTAAACAGAATCTGGAAAAAGTTTTTAACTATAAAATATTGTATGCAGGGAAAAATCTACCAAACTATTGGGTCCCTTATACGTAATCCACTGTTGCCATACTCTGCGTATACAAGTTAAAGAATTACAAGTGCCAGTGATAGGCAGTTAAAGGGTTAAAATGCATGGCAGACCACAGGACATCAAAGATAACGTGCTGGTCATGACACATCTGTATCTTATTTCGTAGGAATATGGTGCTAATTGTTCACATATGCCTTAGCTGAACTCTGTTTAATGCAGCATCTTGCTTTAACCCTTTATTACTAGAGAGACATTTTCAGATTTAACCCCTTCTCTGTTAATATGCACACCATCTCCCCAAGCTCAAGAATACTCATTTGGTTTCACTCCAACTTCCAAACCTATCAATGGATCTCAAGGTACTGTAGACCACCCATACTTTAGTCTGAGATAAAACCTTTGCTACATATGATATTAACTCAAAACAGCATGTTTTTGTTATATATATTTATTTATATCTTTATTTGTATGTCTGAGTCCAATATTATGCTGTAAACATAATCCTGGATATAGACCTTTGTTAAAAGAAAGCTCCGCAGTTCCAGATGATATGGTCAACAGTGACAATGTAGGAATTAACACAAAACATTCTCAGATTTTTCCTGAACAGATCAACAGGTCTGAACTAAATGTAAATTTGTGTATATTTGACTGGGATGTCATATACTTGCTGCATCAGCCCTATATTAGCCTATCCATGACACCGCTCATACTGACTAAATAAGTGGTAGATTCAATAACTAACATAGCATAATAATAACAATAATATTATCTGCCTTGGAATTATGTAGCTTTCATAAGAATTTCATAAAAACTAGATTGGTTTTAAATTAGATTGGTTTTAAATTAAAGTATTTCAGGGTTTATTTTGTACCAATGCTTACTAAAAATTAGCTTAAACGTCTCTATTTCTTACTTCAACACAATAATGTCTATAGTTTATTTAATTTCTATATTTTGTTTAATTTGTGTCTGTTTAATTGTTAGATGTGTTGGTTAAGTTTTGTAAATGTTTAATTAGTAGTCATATGACCCTGTGACCTTGGAAATATTTTGCTTTGAAAGCAGAATTAAAGTTGTTCAATGTTGGGACTGTAGTTTTTAAATTGCCTATATAATAATATGTGGCAAGTTCAGCTCTCAACCCCCCCATGCAAAGAACATTTTTCAATGTGCCTTTTTTGGCATTTCTGAATGTGTGACAAGTACATAGTAACCTCATATTTATACAGTGCTTTAGAAGGGCAAATGTTCTGGCATATTCGTTAAAAGCAATAAATGTTGGCTGTGCTTGTTTGTTATAAACTAATGTTGAATGTGTGCTGAATATTTGATGTTTGTTGGGGAAAAAAACCTGCATTCACATAATTAAATATTAACATATGAATGCACATAGACTTCAACACAAGTCTACTGGTATAAATATAAAGATGTTGTATTGAAACATTATATTGAATATTCAAATGCTGTTTGGACATTCAATAGTAGAATAAACATCAAACAAATTTTATATATATACTTTGTATTTTGCTAGTTTATTTCTAAACTACTTTCTGATTATATCTACATAAATATATTCAATTTGAATGTTAAATTGTGTGCAACTGTTTATCTATCATCTATCTATCCAATTGCCTAATTAAGAGTCATACCGCACTCTCTCTTAATAGGCACTTGACCCAAAGAATTTAGCTGCTGAGTACATATATATATATATATATATATATATATATATATATATATATATATATATATATATATATATATATATAAAAGTAAATAAGAAATATGTATACCTTAGACTTATGACTCTTACAATTGTACTTTTTATGTCAAAATATCAGAATTGTACTCTACAAAATATAGTTCTTTGCCTAAGCACTAACTGTTTCTGTGCTACATACGGCAACCACTGGCAAGTTAAAAACTTAAAACAAAGTGTTATTGTTATTTTTACCATTCCATGTTTATCTTGGAAGAATAACAACAACATGCTTGTTATCCTGTTTACACTAAATGAATCATTTTCATTTCCCTTTAATGATCATGCTTCTCTGCTGCCTGGGTGTATACATTTTCATATTACAGTTGGCATTTTCCCCATTGACTAGTTGAGTAAAACAGCTAAAGATTAATAGCAGTTTACACTGATCAGGGGAACTAGGGATACAGCAAGATTAAAACAGTTCTGAAACTGCTGCATAACCTCTTTGGGATACAGCAAGATTAAAACAGTTCTGAAACTGCTGCATAACCTCTTTGGGATACAGCAAGATTAAAACAGTTCTGAACTGCTGTATAACCTCTTTGTTAACATGATTTCCATGTCTAGCTTGTACCTGTAATCAAGCACTGTTAGAAGTTGTCACAGCTCTATGCTGTTACCATGTGGTTTTCATAGAGCAAAGATCTGACGCGGTTCTGTCACCAGCAGGTAATGTCAACATAAATGGCACTGCTGTGTCTTATGGCAGCATTTGATGATAGAAATTTGGTTAAATATTATGAGCAAATGGTCTGCATATTTCTCGTATAAAGGGTATAAAGAGTGAAGTGCCTGATAGATTTAGGGAGCAGCAATGATTCCTTGATAAAGGCCCTAGTACCCCCACTTAGTGGCGCCTAAGGGGGTCCGATGCTGCCTCTTTGTTACATTTCTTTTGATGGGCAAACTGCCTCAGCCTTCCGTTCACTGTGCATCTGTGCCTGCAGGGCTTAAATCTGGAACCTATAATGTCCGGCACAGTTTATACTACCTTTCAATGATGGATTGGTTTTGACTGAAGGGAAGGAAAGAAGGAGGGGTGAGGGGTTAGTGAGAAACAACAAGGAGGGAGAGATGTTATGGACCCCTCCTTCACAGTGCATCGGCTTGGGTGACCCAATCAGAAAAAGCATAAGGCCAATTTCTGGCAAAATCCCTCCTTAACATCCTAAAATGAGGAGTGAAAGAACAGAGGGAAGGATTGGAGAAGTATTCAGGAAGGCAGCTAAGCACAGGAGCGAACACTCTGTGTGAGTCTGCTGGGAGGCGCATAAGATTGTGCCCTTCAGTTGGCATTGTCAACTTGTCTCACAAATTTTGTTGTACTACACCTTGGTCAGCATATTGTTTAACCACAAAAAAATATCCTGGCATCTTAATACAGCAACTTCTTACAGGCACCTAGAGGAGGATCACATCATAACATCAAAAAATTAGGTTTGATCCAACCAAGATGAAGGAAGAAGGAGCATGCCCCGACTCTCCTGAAGGGAGCCTGGTAACCAGCGAGGAAGAGGCTGAGCGCCAACAGAGGAAGGCTATACGCAAGCGTACGGTGCTGGTGGGGAAGCCTGGTGAACCAAGGTTGTCCCTTTCACCTTCCTGTAAGCGCAATAAAAGGAGCCCACAAATAGAAACATTTGAGGATGTACACACACAGAGAATCATTGCCAATGTGAGAGAGAGGCAACGCACCCAGTCTCTAAATGATGCCTTTGCAGAGCTGAGGAAGATCATCCCTACGTTGCCATCTGACAAACTAAGCAAGATACAAACCCTGAAGCTGGCTTCACGCTACATTGATTTCCTGTATCAGGTCTTGCAGAGTGATGAGCTGGACCACAAGATTGCCAGCTGCAACTACCTTGCCCATGAACGTCTCAGCTACGCCTTCTCTGTCTGGAGAATGGAGGGAGCCTGGTCCATGTCCACATCCCACTGAAACCTCAGCTGATATCCCCCTTGTCTGCTGTTCCAAAAGGTACGTGGGAAACCTGACCCACTGCTTGGGGAAAAAAAACCTTCATAACTTTTTCTCTGGAGCCTGTAATAGCTTTACATTTTAAAAGCATCCAATGACGTGGTGCTGAAAAACTAAGCTCAATCTGGATGTTTAGGACGGTTGTCAATAGACATAAATAATGTTTTTGGATCTAATGCTGATGCAGTGTTTTTTGTTTACTTTTACAGACAACAGATTCTGCAATTAATTAAAATATGTTATAATTTAAATGTATAACAGTGCACATAATTTATTATACACATATGTTTGGTATTAAAACAAAAAACAAGTAGGGATAATCTGTATAATTCTGAAACTGAAACATTTTAAGAGGTTGTTTGAACCCCCACTCAACAGATTCCAAATCCTTTTTTTACCATATTAATGCTAGAAATTATGTTGTTTTTTTTACACTATAGTCACTGCTTTAATATAAAATATACAATACACCTTCATATAAAAATAGAGATAAAAAATACATAGAAATCATCCCAGAGATAGCGCTCACTGTACAGCTTCAAGAAATACAGTTAAAAGGCTAATTAATATCTTTCCAACATTACCCAGAATTCAGTCTGGTACTGTGCAACTTGTGTTCTGTGCCTTCTATTGACATATAAGGGTCACTGTAGCATGACTGGTCTCTAAAGCATATTTAGTCCTTACCATAGCTTTATTTAAATATATAAATGACCATAGTCTTTATAAAAAAATGATGTAATTTACACTAGCAAAAGACTGAGATAAAAATATAGCTGTAATGCTTCACACCTTACTGTCATTCACTTTAAGGTCTGACTTCTGATAAACTAAATACAGTGACATTTGGTTCTAATCAATACATTATATATAATATGGTTCAGTATTGCTGATATTTTGTGCAATAATAAACATAGCAACCAGACAGCCTTACTATGGTCAGTCCTCAGAAACAGCGGGTAAATAATAACTGGTTTCTAAGTGTCTTAAAGTGGCACATTTCACCTGTTAGTGAGGAAGCTTCCATTCTATCCCCTGTCTCCCAGCCCTCCATATTTTGGCCTGTAACCTCAGGAGAGTGATCTGCCTTCAGAAATATTTTGGTTTCCCAAAGGTTTGGAATGGCTCCATTATTCAACTGCCCTGAAATCTCAAGTGTGCAGATACTCATTGCTCTGTAAACTTCATATAAAAATTCCTTTGTATTTAATCATATGAGGCCACAAACAACGCCAAAAAAAAGACAAAGGAAGGTTTATTAATGTGCAGTGAAATCATCAACAGGATCTGTGAAATAGCTACAGACTATATGTCACAATTAAATAAATGCACTTAACATGATATAAGAGAATATTATAGTGAACAATGGATTTATGGGATGGTATTATAATGGAATACAATGGATTTATGGGATGGTATTATAATGGAATACATGAACTATAAGTATCAGCAAAAATATTAAAATAATTGTTCTCATGAATAAGCAATGTCCATTACAGTGAAGTTTTTATATCTATTTTACAGGATTTTTACTTTTTTGAACAGCAGTTTGTAACCTTTTTTGCTTTACAATTTCCCTAAAATGAATGTGACACTACTAATTTATTTTGCATATGACTATGACACCCCAAGAACTCCAGTAATCTAATACATTGACATACAAATGCAAAAGCATAGGGGTGTGTACCACTCCAGGTTATTAAATACCTTTTTAAAGATTAAAATAACACTAATGCAAATTAAAGGACACCACTTAAACATGTCAATTAAATGACTATGTAAACAGGAAATGCATGTTTGTGCATGACTGATGCTCAATGACCAATTGGTCATTAACTAATTATCGCATCTCCCAGAGTTCTGTTGGTGAACAGGGACAGACCTTCACAGACCAATAAATTGCTTTATTCTAGACAGGAACAAATATTATATAAAGCATTTTAAAACTGATCTCTTTTATATGCAACATAGACATACAGTTACTTTGATGTCTCTAGGAAAAATTAAGATTTATATTATTAGTGGTGTTAGACCCAATGGTAGTTACATAACATATATATATGATTTAATTGTAATTACTACTTTGCCTCATTTATCACCATTTACAGCCAATCTATATCTATTCTTGTCCTTCATCATTCACTTAACACAGATTGTACTGCATCTGCCTGTGACACTCTCAGTTAGGGACGGTGACATCCATGATGAGAATCCCTGTAATGAACATTAATTTATCATTAATAATATCATTAACATTAACAGAAGTGTTTAGTAATATTAATATTAATAAACACTTATGTCAAAACTTTGAATGGCTAAATGCTTTTGCATTTTGTTAACTGGGATCATAAGCTCAGCATATAACATTTAAAACTATTTATTTAATCAGTGAATATGTAGATATTTATGTTTGAATAATGCAATATATATAAACATATTAAATTTATACCCTGTATCAGGTTTCACAGCTACCTGGTAAAAAATAGAAAATCACTATATGGTTTATCACAACTATTTTCAGCAGATACTTTTATATATTTCCTGTTTCTGTCTCACATAAATAAATAAATAAATTAATTAATTAATTAAAATAAAAAGACGCATCTTATATTTTAATGGCAGCAGCAACAAATCTAATTAAATTTTTAAATTGAACAAAGTAACATACAATGGCGATTAAATATGTCTATAAATGATAAAGTTACCAACAGTTTACTACAATTTTCAGTAGCACTAAAATAAGATGTAGTGCCTTTTTTAATATAATTATTAGTATTAACTAGTGACAGTATATTAAGCCTTTATAAAAAAAAAAGATGGATACAGAAGCACCTGACTAGAATGCTTTATCTAATTTTTTATGTCATTACAACTTTTCTTGGCACAAGTGCTATGTGTGATTGGCCCCAACCAAAATACCTTTATTACTAATATTATACACCAAAAAATTTGATTTAAAAAGACTTTGGTCTTCAGTTATGAATTTATTTAAAAAAAATACATTGTTACATAAATAAAAAATCAAATCAAAAAGTATTTCAACTACTATACAACATAATTAAGGTGTTATATTAGTTTGTGAGCTCCATAGGGAAGAAATTTTATTACTCGTCCACTGACTCAGACAAATGTCAAATTCATGTTTGTTTAATTAACATTTGACCTCTGTGCTCCTGTAAAAAACCTTGAGCAAATCAGGAATAGTTAAACTGCAGACTTCTTTGAAAAGAACGGTATTCTACATTGTGTGAGCCATACTACTCCCTTGTGTGTGGCACAGGAGACGAAACGCTGTCGGTTTGGGACATTTATTCATAAAGGGCTCCAAAATTATAATGTTGATTGCCATATTGTTCCAAGTGAAAAGCAAGTTTTACTTAGTGAATCTATTTAGTTAACAAATATTAAGAATTGTATTCATGCCATACAAACCTTTTAAAACTAACAGTAAAAAAATGGAATTTTAAACAGTAGTAAAGACAACTAATGTCAGTTTAAAACAAAAAGTACATTTCTTTGAAACCAGTGGACAAAATAAATAATATAATTTTGTCTGAGGCATGAGTAACAAAAATAATAAATTAAAATAAATCAATTAAAATTTCCTGAATTACTTGCAAAGAAAAAATTCTAAGAGGTAACTTTTAACAAAATATTACAAATAAAGAATAATTGAAAATCTATTATTATGAAAAACACAATTATATATGCACATTTATGTTAAGATAAGTAAACAATAATACAGACACATTAATATTTTTTAATTCTGGTAACTTTTATATTGACCAAATAATTTAAATGGCTTAACCAAATCTACTTTAACATAATATTTACATAATTATTATATCAATAATATAAGAAGAAAATAGTTACTAATAAAGAAAATGTAATTCTGCTTCATTATGCCAAGAAAATATCCCTCAAAAATCCTCTGCAAACTATAAAAAAAAATAAGGAAAAGTCTGCTATTTTTTAATCCCATCCATAATATACATTATAAATATTTCACCAAAATTCATATGAGAGAAAACTTTTTTTTTTATGGGCATTAAGAACACTGATGTAGTTTATAACATCAGATACTCATCAGTAAAAGAAAAATCACATCAGCAAGAAAATGTTTAATATTATCTGCATATGTTATACACATAGTAAGACAATAATAAATCATATTTAATAAACATTATATAGTATGGCTATTGTAACTGTGTACTCAGGTGCTAATGCATGTGCTTCTATAAACAAAAGGACTATAATTAGCTTAAGGAGGTAAATGAGGCTGATGGTTAAACAACAGTACTGTTTTAGCTACCCTTTTTATTTATCTGTTTGTCAGTCATTAACATATAATACATAATATTGAATATTTGAATATTTGTGCAAATTATTGACTTATTATTTAATACAGGTATCTGATACTTTATTACTACATTTTATTCACAGCCAATAATAGCATAGATTACTCAACATAAACCTATACTATACTATATTTTTAGGAAATATATGTCCACCAGTACTGGTCAAATTTATGTTATTCCAATTCTATATAAAGATTTGAAAGAGATTTGATAAGAATATTCAGCTCTATAAATGACAAATTCCCGAATGTTGCAGGGCAATAAATAAATCAATAACAAACTACTTGCATGACTATATATGGCAATTGGAAATTATTCAGAGTAATTTAAGGGCAGACCCCTTGAGAAAGTTATTTTATATCCAACCTGTGATTTATTTGGTGATAAGTTATAGCTATTCCCTAATGATATATGATATTTATAATTTGTTATGCATCATATTAAAAAATAATTTGCAGAAGTTTAATTTCCATTTATAGTGAGAAAACTCTGACCTTTGTATAATAGTTTGTAGGTGTATGTGCATACCTATATGCATGTGTGTGTACATGTGTAGGTGTATATGCATGTGTGTGTACATGTGTAGATATATATGCATTTGTATATGCATGTGTGTGTACATGTGTAGGTATATGTGCATATCTATATGCATGTGTATATACATGTGTAGGTGTATGTGCATTTGTATGTACATGTGTAGGTGTATATGTGTAGGTGTATGTGCATATCTATATGCATGTCTGTGTACATGTGTAGGTGTATGTGCATATCTATATGCATGTGTATGTACATGTGTAGGTGTATGTGCATTTGTATGTACATGTGTAGGTGTATATGTGTAGGTGTATGTGCATATCTAAATGCAAGTGTATGTATATTTGTAGGTGTATGTGCATTTGTATGTACATGTGTAGGTGTATGTGCATATCTATATGCATGTGTGTGTACATGTGTAGGTGTATGTGCATATCTATATGCATTTGTGTGTACATGTGTAGGTGTATGTGCATACCTATATGCATGTGTGTGTACATGTGTAGGTGTTTATGTGTAGGTGTATGTGCATTTGTATGTACATGTGTAGTTGTATATGTGTAGGTGTATGTGCATATCTATATGCATGTGTGTGTACATGTGTAGGTGTATATGTGTAGGTGTATGTGCATTTGTATGTACATGCGTAGGTGTATATGTGTAGGTGTATGTGCATATCTATATGCATGTGTATGTACATGTGTAGGTGTATGTGCATATCTATATGCATGTGTATGTACATGTATAGGTGTATATGTGTAGGTGTATGTGCATATCTATATGCATGTGTATGTACATGTGTAGGTGTATGTGCATATCTATATGCATGTGTATGTACATGTGTAGGTGTATATGTGCAGGTGTATGTGCATATCTATATGCATGTGTATGTACATGTGTAGGTGTACATGTGTAGTTGTATGTGCATATGAATATCCATGTGTGTGTGTACATGTGTAGGTGTATGTGTATACATTACATATATGCATATTGTGTGTGTACGTACACATGTTTAGGTGTATATGCACATGTATATGCATGTGTGTGTGTACATGTTTAGGTGTATGTGCACACGTATATGCATGTGTGTGTGGGTACATGTTTAGGTGTATGTGCACACGTATATGCATGTGTGTGTGGGTACATATGTATGTGCATGTGCATACGTAAATGTGTGTATACGTTTGAAAGAGAAGTCAGTACTTTAATAGATCATTATTCCTTTGCGTACAGTAGTTACTGACTCGCTGTCATTTGTTTCTAAACTATATTAACCCTCTTCAGAAACATAATAAAAATGGAAGATAATGTAACATTTTGCAGTTACACAATTTAGCAAGATGTCTCAGATCTACAAAACTAAATCCCATTTTCCATCTCTTATTTGAAGCATTTCCTTTTTCATTTATGTTCTCATACCCCAGCTACCCTTAACCCTACAATATACACCTGTATTATATATGGAAAGTTGCCACTTTACTATGGAAATATTTTATCCTGTATGCTATGTACATATAACATAATTAGCACACTAAAGAAATGCAATGATAACAAAAAGTAGAATTCATGTATTTTAGCATTTTGACCTTTATCTTAATTATGTTGAGCAGTATCCACTAAACCAAAGCAGTTAGAGGCATGTTTATTGTATATTCTAGCAAAGACCAACTTTGTGTTATTCACTAAACTTACATGTGCTTAAGCCTCATGTGATATTTGCTGTGCTTTTTCTCACCAAGGACAGGGAAGATTGATAACATTTTCCTAGACACCATAACACCACATAATCCCATCTCCAGATAGAATATGATCAGGTATATCTTTAGATAAATATGTTTGACCCCATATCCAAGAGAGAGGAAACTCTGTGTTATGTATGTTTTGTATTCTGTAATCTTTTCTTCTTTTCATGAAATGATGTCTTAATAGTGCTGAGTATGTGTGAATCCCAAGTGAGTTAAGATTTTACCAAGCCAATTATTTTCTGCATATATAGCTCTGATGCCTCTCACCCCACCACATATATTGTTATTATAAATAACCAGAATCATTCCCTTCATGCAGAATTAACTCATTCTTAGTATATCTCAGACAGTGAGTGTCCTAGTTGTTAAAGTGTGAGACACTCTGCAGTTTTATAAATACACAAACAACTTATATGAGACATATACACAAACCATTTATTCTCCTCAGATAATCATTAGTATCTTACAAATTTGTTTGCTGATTAAGGGCTCGATTTATCAAGCTGCGGCAGACAGGGACGGACATATGCGCCCCTGTCTGCCGCAGCTCACCTCTGGTGGACAGAATTCCACTGGCGGGATTTAACATTGTACCAGATCGCTATTTTGCGCTCAGGTGCACAGCCAATCACGCGCGGGCAGGAGCTGTCAATCTCCCTGGTCTCATCCTAAGAAGTGGAGAAGAGCTGCTTGATAAATATGAAACTGCAGTCGTAGATAGGCGAATTCTTTGATAAATCGAGCCCTAAGTAAACTGAAACTTTTCAGTGGCCTTTTTTTACCATAAGGCGGAATAACTATTAAAACTACTTTTATGCAACATTAACTAAAGATTTATTTGAATTATTAGCGAATCTATTAAAGTGTTAGATTATTATTATTTACATTTTATGTTTGTTCATATTCTGTTAAAATGAATGTTTTCTTTTACTTATCTCTAAGGAATCAATCATCTTAAATTCAGGTTTTGACAGCTGATTCTTAACCATTTGTTGCTGCATTAAAAGAAGCTAGGAGTCTCATATTACATGACATGATAATGTAGCATTCAAATACAGATAATTAGATATATCTATACACACACAAATATTTTAATATTATAGAATGGATTCTCAACCAGGGTGTCACGATACACTGAGTCCTGGGAGGTTCACAGGTAAATAGGGATAAGCGTGAACAGATCTCTGGGAAATTATGGTCAATACATAATGTTATATAAAAATGGATATATGATATTTTGCAGACCTTAACATTACATTATTATTGCAAATGGTCCTCCATCTCTGAGGGCAATAATCAAGGGTTACTCAGGCAACCAAAAGGATTTGATCCTCTCTACTAAAGTCTAATCACATAGTTTTAAAATATTAAGGGCTAGATTACAAGTGAAGAGCTATTTTAACGTGTGGCCACAAAGGGGCAAATCAGCTTGTTTACGGGCACATGTTAAATAACCAGCTATTACAAGTGGCTGGTTAATGCTACCAAGCTCGCTGAAACACATTGCACTAAGTGCAATTAACCAGAGGTCCGACCTTTGGTTCATTTGAAAAAAATGTAGCCAAATCACCCCATAATAAAGTGTACAGTTGCTTGTATAAAAATGAATAAAATAATTATGAGCATCTTTATTTGTTGTATAAAAACTGCATGAATAATTTATAAGGGGTTAAAGTGAGGGGATGTGGGGTGTTAAAAAAGGCACTGAAAAGTGTTTGCATAGCCGTCTATGGGGGACTATGTTTTATACTGCAAAGATATACGTATATGCATATATATGTATGTGCTAATATGTGTAAATACACATATAAGCACATAAATAAATATATATATATATATATATATATTAAATTTGCTGCCCACAGCTGTACGATTTACCCCCTGCGCTGCGCTTGGTTCTTTGCCGTTGTCTCACTGCGTCAGAACAAGGCTCCCATTGGAGCCTATGGAAGCGCACCCTCGTGAGCACAATGTTTCCAGGCAATGCAAACGTGAAGTTGCCTTCTCACTGCCCTTAACTTGTAATACGATCGTACATTTGCATGCACTGGTATTACAGAGTGAAGCGCAAATATCGTGCTCGCTTAAGCGCAATTTTCTGCTCCACTCGTAATCTAGCCCTAAATGTATAGTGTTGCATGTAACAATGTTATGCTAAGGCTATTTTGAAGTGGAACAAGCACATCTGGTACATGGGACAGAAATGTATTTGATGATAAGGACAACTATTACAACTCTAATTTGTGGTATTTTTTTTCAGCACAGTTGCACCCATATTATAAAAAAATGTAATATATTTAAAATACCCTCTTTTAGATGCAACAAAGTAAAACACATTTTAATGTCCCTTTAAAATGGCTGCAGAACGCCAAATGCAGCCTTTGATGAACACTACTAGCTATTCATATTTATAGCAAACAGTACACAATGTAAGACAATAATCAGTGAAATGTAAAGTTGTATTACTAGAAGGAACCTGCATGCAGGGGCATCCCTGAGTGAAGAAACTTTACATAACTGCCTATTGTGGCTAATTACAGATCTTTCAAACAGTAAACTGTGATAGATACAAACATGCCTTTTTTCTGCATTGAGACTGTTGCACCTTTCTTTAATCAGAAGCTGAAATCTGGCTATCTATAGATCTATCTATCATTATCTATCTGTAGATCTATCTATCATGATCTATTATTATCTATCTATCATTATCTATTATTATCTATCTATCTATCTACCTATCTATATATCTATCTATCTATCTCAAATTTCAGAAATACTTTGGAAAATATAACAAACACTGATACTGGAAAAAGACAACTCCAAGGAGAATTAAAAAATTATTTTTATCAAAACACCTTTGTTAAAACGTGGTTGAGTTTTAGGGGACATATATTTGAATGCATGATTGTGTCTCTGTTGTATTGACTTACAAGTTCGATGGTCACAATATGTCATTTTCATTAGTGCTGCTTGTATTTAATTATGTAAATTCCCAGTGTTTCGATTGCACATCTCTAATATGACCCAGTTTTACATATACAGTTTCCTGTTCCTGGCCAACATAACTAGATTTTCCCGGTTTTCAACAACAATTTGTAAATCCCTCAGAGTATTTTCCTTCATCTTCTCTATTAGAATATAATTCTTACTTTTATCAGAAGAAATGTTCTATTATAATAAATCATATAAAGTACAGTATATGTTACATCATTAACTTGTATAAATCTGCCTACATGTAACTTTGTCAGAGCTGTACTGGATACGATTTAGAACAGACACACTTTAAATACTCTGCTATCAGCATGCCTTGTACGGATAATTTGTAATTCTCTCACATTCTGACAATGTCTGCTCTGCCATTTGCATAGCTTTTATTTATTTATTTTTCTTCTGATTTGCACCTAAACCTAGAATGGGCTCCATACTTTCTTCAGTTAAAAAAATGCTTAACTTTGAAGGGGCATGGAGGTGCACTTAAAATCAAAAATATTTTTTAAAGGGACATTATAGACTCATTTTTTCTTTGCATAAATGTTTCGTAGATTATCTATTTATATAGCCCATAAAGTTGTTTTTTTTTTTTTTTTTAAAAAAACATATAGTTTTGCTTATTTTTTGATAACATTGCTCTGATTTTCAGACTCCTAACCAAGCCCCAAAGTTTTAGGAGAATACTGATGTATACCTACTCCAGCTTGCTCCTGTTTGTCTGTTTGTGTAAAGAGTCTTTTCATATGCAGAGGAAGGGGGGGGTAGTGTCTGTTATTTACCACTTGCAGTGGGCTTTCCGGCTACCTTTTCAACAGAGTTAAGCTGGCAGCTTCTTAGTAAGTTTTTAAATGGTTTTATACTGGATTTTTAGATCAATATCTGTGCATATTATTCTTTATAGTAGTGTCTATTACATGCAGTTATATGAAAATTGGTTTATATTGTCCCTTTAAGGGAAGAAAATATAAATTAAATCTATATTGAAACCCTCAGAAAATACTTAATTGTTACAAACAATGCCACAGTATACGTGTTTACTGGCTGATAGAAACAACTCCCATATCTGTATTTATGGATATTGTGTTCTTTAATAAACTGCCTATTATAGTATTGTCCATAATAGTCTAGTATATTTAATTTACACAATGCTTATACCCTATTCTAATCAATATTACCTATAAACAAGTGAACTTATTAAATTAAATTCATTTCTCTATAATTAAAGGGACAATAAATTCAAAATAAAAAAATAAAACTTAAATTGCCTGGATAGAGTATGACATTTTAAACAACATTCCAATTTTCTTCTGTTATTAATTTTGCTGAATTCTCTTGGTTCTCCATTGTTAAAGAGTAATCCTAGGTGAGCTCAGGAGCATGCACGTGTCTTTAGCCATCTGGCAGCAGTGCTTGCAACATTATTTATTGCAGTATTATACAATGTTGCAAATCCTGCTGCCATAGACTGCTAAAGGCATGTGCATGCTTCTACGCTCCTATCAGCCTACCTAGGCTTATGCTTCAATAAAGGATAACAAGAGAACAAAGTAAACGTGATAATAAAAGTAAATAGGAAAGTTGTTTAAAATCGTGAATGTTTAATTTTGACTTCACTGTCCCTTTAAACATATTGGGGCCGATTTATCAAGTTGCGTACGGAGCTTGATTCCCCTGTTTCCACGTGAGCCTTCAGGCTCGCCGGAAACAGAAATTATGAAGCAGCGGTCTAAAGGTCTGAGGAATACGATCGGGTTGATTGACACCCCCTGCTAGTGGCCGATTGGCCGCAAATGCATTGCACCAGCAGTTCACAAGAATGCTGTCGGCATTTATCGATGTGCAGCGGACATGATGCGCTACATAGTATCATGTCCACTCGCACTATGATAAATCTACCCCATTCTCAGTACAAAAAAGACCACCAAAAGTTGCAAAGACAGAGAAAAGCACATTTCAATGCTTATGGTTAAATCATGTGCATAACTATCAATATATTTGTTGTTAGGCACTTCCTTAAGACATTAAAGGGACATTCTGGTCAAAATTTAAAAATGCACATAGATGAATTGCAACTTTGAATAGAAACATATTTGTAGTATACAACAATTGGCAAAAACATTTCTAGTAAAAGTTATCACTGTTCATCAAGTACACATGAAGCAGAGCTAGATATTGTCAGTGCACCAGCATTTTAACACCTTAGTGACCAGACCACTTTTCCATTTGTTTGTGACCAGGGCTATTTTTACATTTATGTGGTGTTTGTGTTTAGATGTAACTTTTCTCTTACTCATTTACTGTACCCACACATATTATATACAGTTTTTCTTGCCATTAAATGGACTTTCTAAAGATACCATTATTTTCATCATATCTTATAATTTACTATAAAAAAATTATAAAATATGAGGAAAAAATGGAAAAAAACCCAGACTTTTTCTAACTTTGACCCCAAAATCTGTTGCACATCTACAACCACCAAAAAACACCCATGCTAAATAGTTTCTAAATGTTGTCCTGAGTTTAGAAATACCCAATGTTTGCATGTTCTTTGCAAGTTATAGGGCAATAAATACAAGTAGCACTTTGCTATTTTCAAACTATTTTTTTTTTTCAAAATTAGCGATAGTTACATTGGAACACTGATATCTTTCAGGAATCCCTGAATATCCCTTCACATGTATATATATTTTTTTTTTAGTAGACAACCCAAAATATTGATCTAGGCCCATTTTGGTATATTTCATGCCACCATTTCACCGCCAAATGCGTTCAAATGAAAAAAAAGTGTTAGCTTTTTCACAAACTTTTTCACAAACTTTAGGTTTCTCACTGAGATTATTTACAAACAGCTTTTGCGATTAGCAGACATAAATGGCTTTGCCGTTGCTTTTTGGTAATTAGAAGGCCGCTAAATACCGCTGCACACCACAGGTGTATTATGCCCAGCAGTGAAGGGGTTAATTAGGGAGCTTGTAGGGTTAATTTTAGCTTTAGTGTAGTAGACAACCGAAAGTATTGATCTAGGCCCATTTTGGTATATTTTATGTCTGCCCCCCCCCTCAAAACCCTCCCCCTCCCAGATCCCTTCCACAAACATGTATCCCCCCTCCCTTCCTCTCCCTCCTTCTCCCTCCTTCCTAAAAATTTGGTTTGTGCTAATGTACAGAGTGGCCCTCTCTGCATCGGTGGGTAAAAAAGGGGATTGCAGTGATGCCTCAATATCGTGGCATCACGACAATACCCTGGAAGCGTCTGGAAGCGTCTGGAAGCGATCATGATCGCTTCCAGCTCTTCAAACCCCAGAGGACGTGCCAGGCACGTCCTTGGTCGTTAAGGGTAGTTTTTTGTAGGACGTACCCGGAACATTCTCAGTCATTAAGGGGTTAAATACTACATCTGCTCAAAGTGCCAGTGGGGATTGACTAATGTCAGCAATTAACAAATTGAGTCATTATCAGATGGTACAAGCACCTTAGGCTCTCTGAGCAAGCGTGGTGTTTAAAATGCTGGTGCACGGTGCATACTTAAATACACTTTTGAAACAGCTATAGGTTTTATTAGAAGCCTTTTTGCTAATACATGTATATTACAACGATGCAAAAAAATCAAAAATGAAATGCATCTATGTGGATACCAATTTTGGCTGGAATGTCCCTTTAAACTTAAAATGTAATTCCCCATAACAACAACATGTTTAGTTATGCAAAGTGTAAAACTGCATTTATTTATTTATTTTACCTGTTTTTCCCTTTAAGTCTAAAAAATGTAAGTTTTCCACTACCCCAGAGAAGATGAAGTACATTCTGTGGAATTCAACATTCTGACTCTCCTACTGCTTGACATGAGCAATGCTCTATCTATATTTGCCCCCAATCTAGTAAAAACAATACACATAACAAATTTACATTGTAAAAGCTTTTAAAACATACACTTTGTATGAATATCTGTTGCAATGCATTGATTAACTGCTAATATATAAACAAAAATACTTTTAATTTGATTTGTCACATCCAATACAACACATTTATTATATAAAAAATAAATCTTAAAAATATAAAGATATTTAATTCATAATTTGTTCCTGCACATAACAATAATCTTATATATGAGACATGAGCATCTCCTGAGGTGTTACTTTATATGTATATATGCTATGACAAACTCATTACCAATTTAGAAACTATTATTCAAACTATTTCCTACTTGTTTTAATTGATTTGGTTCTACACAGATTGAAAGAAAACATACACTTATTAATAAAAGTAAATCCTGGCTCATGGACATTTCTTAGGCTGAGAAAAAACATAAATATAGCAATAAACCTAAATCCAGGTATCATGAACATTCTTTCTAGCATTTATTAACTAATTTAAACTTACAATAAGATTAATAAAAATCTTTCCTTTCTGATAAACCTCCCTCATAAAACCTTTTTATTGGTTAGGAAAATAAAAAATATAGGGTGTAAACCTTACCTGTCCCTTTTAGGTAGTTCTGATTAATCTGCTTACATGTGCATAAAGAAGGGAGACAAGAGGGAACAATTTCCTAACTGGAATTTTGCCCTGTATACTTACATTATATATATATATATATATAGAGAGAGATGATAGATAGACATACTTGTCTAGTATATCTTTATATTTTTGCCCTCATCTTAAGATGCCCATGCATATGAAAACCTGTGAGCTTAATACAACGTGGGTTAGGAGTGTGCTATCGTCACAGGTGGCGGAAGGTTAAATATAGACCCCTTTAATAAGGTGGTATAAAAATTATGGACGCTTGTAGCATGGAAGCAAATTATTTCAATTAAGTAAAGCATACACTTTACACAGGGGTGTCTTTCTGCAAATCTGTAACCTGCCAAACAACTTGTTTTTTGGATAAAATCAAGTTATATCAGTTAAACTCTGCAATGTCAAGTAGGCCAAATGTCATACTACGCACATAAATTCAAGCTGGCTAATTTTAAGAGGAGACAACTTAAAAAGCTCATCCAATTTGCTTAAACTGTTAAACTGATTGGTTGATAGCTTTTGTCGGCTTAAAATCTTTTTAAACGTTTTCAAAGTTATTTGAAACTTAGCCAACAAACAGATAGAACCCAAATACATCAATTAAATGAACATGTAGCAATAAAATATTAAAAAAAATTAGGAATATAAATGAAATAAAAATAATATATTTTAATTTATTTTAAAAAATGTAATTCCACATTATATTTAATTTATAAATGTAATATGAATAAACTTTAAATGTAATATTATTGTATTTTTAATAGGCTGTAATTGTATTTTTATTTAATACATGTATTATTGTCAGAGTATATCTACAGCAATTAGGACAGGTTGTCTGCATTTTATTAATTAATTAATTAATTAATTAATTATTAATTCATTCTTTTTGATAAGCTCTCCATTTCTAGATTGACCTTATAATGATAGACAGCTATATTTTGTTAAAGTCCTAGCTATAACAAGTAAGTATATACAAATTTACTGGCTTTGAGAGAAATCTTGCAAAATCTTTGGAGGCTTTTTGAACATTATATTGTAATACATATGTCTCCACCTTCTCATTCAGAACTATACATGCTAGATAAACAGTTATCAAGCTAAAATTTGCCTCTCACTTTTTTTGAGGGAACTATCAGTACTGACGAGGCATCTTAAATTATAAGAGTAGAGAGCTTTAGATCATTGGGCTCCATGTGATTTAGAATCCCTAACTTTTGTGATGGGCTCAAGCAGGTTTTAAGCTGATGTTTGGTAAAAAGCCGATTTGCTGATTTTCTTTTTTTCTTTTTTACAAAGCTGACTTGCACTGACTTTAGAAGTGACTTATATTTTGAGAAATTAATAGACTGCAACATCAAAAGGGTTTTTCACCATTTTCTGTTTGTTTTATATATTAATCAAATCCCTCAGGATAAATCCCTCAGAATATATTCCCTCAGGATTAAATTTAAATATGCTGAAAAGGAAAAAAGTAAATTTGGAGATAAGGAAAGCAGAAATATTATATATATATATATATATATATATATATATATATATATACACACACAAAAGTAGCTATTATTACACATACAGTAGTTTTACAATGATCATGTCATGATAAAGGGACAGTACTAGAAGGTAAATAATATAATGTTCTATAAAAACAGAGCATATATATAAAAATATTAAAACTAATCACTAAAAAAGTTAGACAAAAACTCTCAGCAATAACCATGAGTATGACATTTCATAGTGTTGCATATTTACATATCAAAGGTACAACGTTTTCCCACTACAGTGGAGATTTTAGGTAAAGATATGGAGCTTTGATTAAAAAATGTTCACTATGTTTGTATCTAATTTAAGATTCCTTTATGATAGTGTTTTTTTTCCTGCTAGTGTATATATGTGATAATTATTTTACTTAACCTTAAAAATATTAAATAAATAACCAATACCATGTGTCCCACCAGTAAAAATATGGAAAGATCAGTTAATAATCAGCTACTGCATCTCCGACAAAAGTCGTAAAATAGACACTGCCGAGAATTATTAGCTATTTCTCCCTTATGTGATACAGATTGAAGCAACTAGTAATATTTACTTTTTATTTTTAATATATACCCCATCACTATGGAACAGTTTTTTATTATTAGGTCCCTTTTTTAACATTTTTAAGTGTGATTGCATATGAGGATACATTTAAATTACTATAATTATCTAAGAAGAATTACTCATAATATTTAGAATTTTTTTACTTATTGTTTTTATCAAGAAGAAAAAAAACGACTTTCAAAAGAAACCAAGTCTTATTTAGCTCCTTCCACATCAAGTTTTACTTAGGATGTGAAATTACTAGGAAGGATTTTCTGTAATTTAAGTGAAAATACAACGTGCCATGATTCTTTGATAATGTCTCCGGCATCTGGAAGATGTGTTCTATGAAACAGCAAACAGCCTTGATCTTGACCGATATTATGAAATGCCTTTTAGATGTAGCCAGGTGCTATGTACTATCTTAAGCCAGATGTTTACAGTTTGAATGATCTGAAGTGATCGAAACCCAGGTTTCCTTTTAACGTGCTCTTTTTTACTTATTCTCTCTGTATTTAATAGCTGCCTGAAAGCAAATGTCTTACATGCCAGTGAGTTTCTTTGAAGCAGTTTGATGTAGGCATAAAAAGGAAGGAGGAAAGGAGGACCAATCACTGGGGCTTATTACAAAGAAATACCAAGATACATAATGCCAGAACAGCATATATGCTCCTTGCATAACTTAAGAATACAATAAAGGGACAGCAAACATTTTATGAAAGAACATATCTGCATTTCAGTTACCCAAAAATATTTAATTTGCTTCACATTAAATATATAATCTCACTAAAGAAATAACTAACCGCAGGCTGCAAAGCAGAATTCATCTGATCATCAAGGAAGTACAGAAAGTGTAATCAGTTCATCAGGCACATTAGCAAAATTACACACCAGTTAAAGTGTCATTAATTAAAATGATAATGATAACATAACATTATTTTAAAAAGATGTGGGATTAAACAGCATTCTGTTGCCAAGCACTTCAAATTCTGCTGATTGTTAGGGTTGCTCCATACACAGTCCTCAGAGCATAATTATCAGTCGGCACTGGAGTGAGGAAGAGATAGCAGAACCACAAACACAAGGATTTTATGAGGGATATTTTGAATTTTCAAGAAGAAAGAATTTGTATTAATCTAATTCATATTCTACAGGACAAATTGCTATTGTCAGAAAAAAAGATCCTATTTTTCCAGAATACTTAATTTATTAATATCTTATAATTTCATTGAGAAAACAAAATACAACTAAAAGTGCCTTAAAAGGCATATCTTAAAATTCTGTTTCTAAACACCCAACACCATTATACCCTGAACTCCCAAAATGCACTAGTTAATTTATTGTTTTCTGCTGTTTATGAGAGAATATGCATTTTTGGGTGCTAATTACAATAGTGAACAAAATAATAAAATACAGGTTCACCAATAAATATAAGGAATAAGACAAATAAACTCAGCAAAAACCTAGCCTTTGGCAAATTAAACTCATGTTTTTCTTTCACAGAACTTTGTAAACCTGTGTCATGCATTCCATTCTAGAGATATACAATACTTTTATAAACCACATGAAACACAATAAGTTACAGAAGTATACAAATTGGAGAAGAAAAAGTCTGAATAAATGACTAGGTTATAGATTTACAGTAATGCTACAATGGTACCCTGAGGTATACAAAATGACTTCTGAAACAGATGATTGAACTGTGACTAGAAATGACGGATTTTAAAAAAAATATATGCAATAAGATGACATAATTCCTGAATGTGATTAAGCTACAGTAAATTAAAGGGATACTGAACCCAAATTTTTTCTTTTGTGATTCAGATAGAGCATGCAATTTTAAGCAACTTTCTAATTTACTCCTATTATCAATTTTTCTTGCTATCTTTACTTGAAAAAGAAGGCATTTAAGCTTTTTTCGTGGTTCAGATCTCTGGACAGCACTTTTTTTATTGGTGGATGAATCTATCCACCAATCAGCAAGGACAACCCAGGTTGTTCACCAAAAATGGGCCGGCATCTAAACTTACATTCTTGCATTTCAAATAAAGATACCAAGAGAATAAAGAAAATTTGATAATAGGAGTAAATTAGAAAGTTGCTTAAAATGTCATGCTCTATTTGAATCACGAAAGAAAATGTTTGGGTTCAGTGTCCCTTTAATATTATATCAAATGTAATTCTAGTAATAGGATTTACTTTGATCTCTAGAACTCCTTATTTCCTCACAGCAGAGAAATGAAACTTTAATAAGAGTGCACATTATGTCCCATTTTGAATATTATAGCCAGGCCTGGAAATTGGAGTGGACACAAAAATAAGCTTTGACATTGAATGGATGAGTATCAAACTGGTAAGATATAGTGTTATGTTTCTACACATGACTATAATTATCTCACCACTGCTCTCTTGCAAAATGTGTGCATCAGTCAATATCAATAGCACAGTTTATAGTCTAAATATTTAAACCAGTGCCTTAAAGGGACAAAAAAGTCAAAATTACACTTTTATTATTCAGATATATAATGTAAGGTTAAACAACTTTCCTGTTTACCTTTGTTATATAACGTGCTTCATTCTCTTGGTATCCTTTGTTGAAAAGCATACCAAGGTAGGTTCAGGAACAGCAATGCACTACTAGGAGCTAGCTTCTGATTGGTGGCTGAACAAATATGTCTATTTTCATTGGTTCATCTTAAATGTTCAGCTAGCTCCCAGCTGTTCATTGCTGCCCTTCAACAAAGGAAGCCAAAAGAATGATGCACATTTGATAATATAAGTAAAGCGCAAAAATCCTAACTTAAATTTTCACGTGCGGGTGCACGTATTTCCCCATAGAAATCAAGGAGAAAAAAAAAAAGGAGAAAAAACCCTAACATCCGAATATCGCGCAAACACAATCGCATTTTTAGCAAGTTTTTAGAAGTCGATGAAGAAGAAAAAATTGTTGAAAAAAAACACCCATCCCCTAAACAACATAGTATAGTCGCATTAAGAGATGTGAAATAGTTACAGTAAATACATAGTTAAAATCTTTATTAAATATGAATATTGCATATATATGTTTTTACATCTTTTCATCTACTTAAAGGGACACTGTACCCAAAAAAAATCTTTCGTGATTCAGATAGAGCATGAAATTTTAAGCAACTTTCTAATTTACTCCTATTATCAATTTTTCTTCGTTCTCTTGCTATCATTATTTGAAAAAGAAGGCATCTAAGCTTTTTTTTTGGTTTCAGTACTCTGGACAGCACTTTTTTATTGGTGGATGAATTTATCCACCAATCAGCAAGGACAACCCAGGTTGTTCACCAAAAATGGGCTGGCATCTAAACTTACATTCTTGCATTTCAAATAAAGATACCAAGAGAATGAAGAAAATTTGCTAATAGGAGTAAATTAGAAAGTTGCTTAAAATTTAATGCTCAATCTGAATCACAAAAGAAAATTTTTGGGTACAGTGTCCCTTTAATGGCAAAGGGCTCTAATGCACTTATATATACAGTATATGTGTGTACATATATATGTATGTGTTTATATGTATATAATATATATGTCTGTCAATACAAATATACACATATAAATACATTAATATATATGTACACACATATATAAGGATTGAAGCTAGCGCAATCACGATTTTGCTCAACTTGTAATATCAACGCAATTAAATAGGCTCACAAAAAGACAATATTGCTTGCGCAAAACTGTTTGCGCTTCACTTGTAATCCAGCCCTAAGTAAGGTAATACAGTCTGAAAAGAATGTTACTTCTATGCAGAGGGACTTGAAAAAATTAGGGGAATGTGCAAAGAGGTGGAAAATGAGATTCAATTAAAATGAATGCAAAGGTATTCATTTTGGTGGTTAAAATAAAAATGTAGCTTACTATTAATGGGGATAAGTCAGGGATATCATTTAATGAGAAGGACTTGCGAGTTATTGTACCTAACAGACTTACCAATAGGGTGCAATGTCAGTCAGCAGTTGCAAGGCCAAGGCAAGACACTATAATGTTTGTGTGACACTTTAATTGCTCAGAGGTGGGAACCATTCAAGCAATAATGTTCGGAAAACAACTAGATGCATTAGAACTAGGATTTATAGTGTTAGATAAAATCCATTTGACCTATATTCATTAAAATATTTGATGTAAGATGCAGTCACAGACTTAACTGTCCAGTCCTTCCCATAGTCATTAAAGGGACAGTCGATTCAAAATTAAACTTTCATGATTCCAATAGGGCATGCAATTTTATTTTATTTTTGGCCTCTCAGGGAGCATGGAGCACACACAATTTATACACAATAGCAAGAGGTGTTTAATGTCTTTTTAAAGGGATATAAAACAGTCTGTTTCATTATAGTAATACAAAAGCAGCAAGCAGTGGGTTATACTTAATAGAAATCATTGCAATATGTATTATTCATCATTTAAAAAGGGTTTTACCTTTTATTTTTTAGCTTAATTTGTGCAGTGTCCATTACTTCTTCCACAGTGGGTTATCTACAGGAAGACAAGGTAGCAGTTTTTCCTTTAAAGTGTTGCTAGGAGACGTCTAATCTAGCTGCTATGAGTTTATAGCTCATGTTCAGTAGAGGACTTTTGCTGCAAAATCATGTGACTATATAACCTAAGTTCTGCAATGTCTGCTTGCTTAACTAGTTGTATGCAGTGGATTCACTGAGAATTTCTAAATTCTCATTTATCAAGAAAACAAGTAAATTGTTTGTTGTTTTTTTTCTACTAAAGGAGCACTGTTTTATATCCCTTTAAGTTTTAGTAGGGTTGAGGATAGCAAGGTTGATAAGTCTGAAGGATCTTAATACCCAGTTCAGAGGATCACATGATATTGTCAAGATAAGAGAAAGCTAATGTTAAAATATGTTGCTAATGCATGTATAACGAAGTCAAGTCAGGCATTGGTAACAGTAAATTATGTGATAGATGCTTTTCATCCCAAAGACTTTGTTCTTTATGGAGACCCCCTGTAGTTTTTAACCTACATTGAAATAGTTATACATCTGTGTTTTTTGTCGTTGTTTCTATTTATTTTTTGCCTTTTGTTCTGTTTTGCAATTCAGATCAGTTAATTTGTTTCTGCTGTTTTTGTCCCTGTAATGTTATTGATATGTATATATTCTTTTCAATCTAAACTATTAATTAAAAAAAACAAAAAGCAATGTAAAAATGTGACAAACATTACAACATACAAATAACAGATACTCTGTAGTTAATGACATCTTATTGTTTTTATTTTATTAAACTGCAGACATTCTTGTGTATCTACAGTGATTTTAAATGATGAATTAGGGGTGTTGCAAAAATAAAACTGGGATGTCAGTATGCATAAAAGAGTTGTGAATCATTAGTAATGACAAAGGTGTACTCTGTGAAAAACGTAAAGTCTAAAGGGAATACTGGTACTCTCAAACATTATATGGAGACTGAATCGTGGTGAAAAGTAGTAAAACCTTCACTTTACAACTTAATTACTTCTTATACAAGTTGTAGAAGCATATGAGAAGAATTTTTTTCTGACACAGGTGCTGTTGAGAAAGTTGGGACTCCTTTCACCCCACTGATTTGCATCCACAAGGGCAGGGGAGGGAGAAACTTGGCACTTCATGTAGGAGAGACACATTTTCTACAAGATGCATTTCATTTTGTGAGTACCACTTTACATACATTCGTTTGCAGCTTTTAACTTTTAATTAAATTAAAGGTTAGGTTACTGAGCAAAAAATGCTAAAGATTATAACTGGAACATATTTAAGATTAAATCAAACAGCATAAGATAAAATGAAAAAAATTAACATAAAATACAATAATGTATTCAATTTATACAATATGGGCCGGATTACAAGTGGCAGGCTAACAGCTACGCGCAAGCGATATTGGGTTTATATTGTACCAAAATACCATCAGATATATGTAGAAATATGTATTTATGAATAAATAGAACATATTCTGCTATGTGAAGAAAATTGGAATGTGAAATATTAATATTTTCATGTCAGGTTACCGCACTTGAGAATAAGCAATCGGGTTTGCTCATGAGTAGGGTGTTAGGTCTTTTTCCACTTTTTTTGTTCTATTGACTTCTATGGTGAAATACATTAACGAGGTTACGATGGTCTAACTTCGGCCTTTTGCAGGCAACGGGTTAGCATGCGTGTGAAAACTTTTTACTTTCAACTAGTAATACCCGATGTGCACAAAAAGCTTTACTTCTAGCTGAGTTAGCACGCGAGCGGGAGCGATAAATACCACTACACACGTAAGCTGGCCCTATATGTGCAAACAGTATGAAACCTTTTTGTAAAAAGTCCATGAAATAGGACTATCAATCAAATAAGAAGTCCCAGAAAAAAATTGTGATCTGGAAATGCACAGGTCTAGATTACAATTGAAGCGATACATTTTTATCACTCTTGAGCGCTAACTGTGTTCAAGGTAAAATCAATACGGCTTTCATGTTTGTGCTGGTATTACAAGTTAAAAGTGAAATTTTAGCGCACAAGTGAAAGACTCAGGCGTGCCCACATCTGGAGGTCAGATATTGTGATCGGTTTAACTCCCTTTCCCCATAGAATTCTATGGAGTGCGCTAAAAAGTAAATTTTCTTTTCAAAGATCCGCTAGGACAACTGCGCTAAAGCCGAAGGTGCATTTGGAATATTTCAAATACCTATGTTCTTCACTTAGAGGAAAATGTTCTTTTCCAGTTTAAATATATATTTCTATACATATCTGTGTTTTGTAAAATATATATCTATAATTCTAAATCTATATGAATATATATTTATATATATAGAAATACAAGAGATTTGTGGCTTGGCGCAAAAACTAGTGTGAGAAAAAATTCACTAATAGTGATAATATTAATAGACAAAATGTAAATATGAATATAATTACTATAGAGTGGACCTATTAGGTGGCCAAAATTATTAGTAGTGGCACATGGTTAGTTTACACATACATAAAAGATTTAACAATCAATAAACCATAAAAAATATTTTAAAAAATAAAGTTCATATATCTAAATCACTGTAATTAAAGGGACAGTCTAGGCCAAAATAAACTTTCATGATTCAGATAGAGCATGTAATTTTAAACAATTTTCCAATTTACTTTTATCACCAATTTTGCTTTGTTCTCTTGGTATTCTTAGTTGAAAGCTTAACCTAGGAGGTTCATATGCTAATTTCTTAGACCTTGAAGCCCACCTCTTTCAGATTGCATTTTAACAGTTTTTCACCACTAGAGGGTGTTAGTTCACATATTTCATATAGATAACACTGTGCTCGTGCACGTGAAGTTATCTGGGAGCAGGCACTGATTTGCTAGACTGCAAGTCTGTCAAAAGAACTGAAAAAGGGGCAGTTTGCAGAGGCTTAGATACAAGATAATCACAGAGGTTAAAAGTATATTATTATAACTGTGTTGGTTATGCAAAACTGGGAAATTGGTAATAAAGGGATTATCTATCTTTTAAAACAATAAAAATTCTGGTGTAGACTGTCCCTTTAAGAGCAAGGATAAATCCAGTTCATAAAATTTCCTTGAAAATATCAACAGTTAATATATAACATAAAAGTTCATATTGCAAATAAAGTTCATAAAACAAAACAAAAATAATTAGGAGGCCTTGATCCAGGTCTCTTTTGGGTCTCTACTTACACTCTTCTACCTCAATCAATATGAGGTAAGGGCCGCACAGTGTAGGTAGAGTCTGGTTACAGACGCCGGGCAAAACTTGTCTCCTAGGGATGTTGTCAACCTTTGTCCAGAGATGTGATTCCAGAGTACATGAAACACAAAGTGAGAGACACAGTTTTATTCATTAAAAACATACAACAAATAGCCAAACAATAGTTTGCTCGCATTTAAGAACCTCAATACATATGAGGTAATTCAAGACAATTTTCTACAAAGTAGGTGCACATATCTCCCAAACTGGATCAATAGTTGGACAAGCTGATTTAAAAACATGACTGAGTCATTTTTTCCTCTGATGAAGAAGGAGCATATAGCATTAACCTTTGAAATGCGTAAGGATTATTTCTGCAAAACGCCAAGTTTTTAAATCATCTATTCGTTGTATGTTTTTAATGAATAAAACTGTGTTGCACTATCCCTTTCTCACTTTCGCCTAGATTTAGAGTTCTGCGGCCAAAGGGGTGCGTTAGCTACGCTGGCTTTTTTCTGGCCGCACCTTTTAAATACCGCTGGTATTTAGAGTTCACAGAATGGCTGCGTTAGGCTCCAAAAAAGGAGCGTATAGCATATTTACCGCCACTGCAACTCTCAATACCAGCGTTGCTTACGGACGCGGCCAGCTTCAAAAACGTGCTCATGCACGATTGTCCCATAGAAAACAATGGGGCTGTTTGAGCTGAAAAAAACCTAACACCTGCAAAAAAGCCGCGTTCAGCTCCTAACGCAGCCCCATTAATTGCTATGGGGAAACACTTCCTACGTCTGCACCTAACACTCTAACATGTACCCCGAGTCTAAACACCCCTAACCTTACACTTATTAACCCCTATTCCGCCGCACCCGCTATCGCTGACCCCTGCATATTTTTTTAACCCCTAATCTGCCGCTCCGTAAACCGCCGCTACTTACATTATCCCTATGTACCCCTAATCTGCTGCCCCTAACACCGCCGACCCCTATATTATATTTATTAACCCCTAATCTGCCCCCCACAACGTCGCCTCCACCTGCCTACACTTATTAACCCCTAATCTGCCGAGCGGACTGCACCGCTATTATAATAAAGTTATTAACCCCTAATCCGCCTCACTCCCGCCTCAATAATCCTATAATAAATAGTATTAACCCCTAATCTGCCCTCCCTAACATCGCCGACACCTAACTTCAAACATTAACCCCTAATCTGCCGATTGGAGCTCACCGCTATTCTAATAAATGTATTAACCCCTAAAGCTAAGTCTAACCCTAACACTAACACCCCCCGAAATTAAATGTAATTTAAATCTAACGAAATAAATTAACTCTTATTAAATAAATTATTCCTATTTAAAGCTAAATACTTACCTGTAAAATAAATCCTAATATAGCTACATTATTAATTATAATTATATTGTAGCTATTTTAGGATTTATATTTATTTTACAGGTAACTTTGTATTTATTTTAACCAGGTACAATAGCTATTAAATAGTTAAGAACTATTTAATAGTTATCTATTTAAAATAATTACAAATTTACCTGTAAAATAAATCCTAACCTAAGTTACAATTAAACCTAACACTACACTATCAATAAATAAATTAAATTAAATACCTACAATTACCTACAATTAAACCTAACACTACACTATCAATAAATGAATTAAATACAATACCTGCAAATAACTACAATTAAATAAACTAACTAAAGTACAAAAAATAAAAAAGAACTAAGTTACAAAAAATAAAAAAATATTTACAAACATTAGAAAAATATTACAACAATTTACAACTAATTACACCTACTCTAAGCACCCTAATAAAATAAAAAAGGCCCCCAAAATAAAAAAATGCCCTACCCTATTCTAAATTTAAAAAGTTCAAAGCTCTTTTACCTTACCAGCCCTGAACAGGGCCCTTTGCGGGGCATGCCCCAAATAATTCAGCTCTTTTGCCTGTAAAAAAACCACATACAATACCCCCCCCCCAACATTACAACCCACCACCCACATACCCCTAATCTAACCCAAACCCCCCTTAAATAAACCTAACACTAAGCCCCTGAAGATCTTCCAACCTTATCTTCACCATACCAGGTTTACCGATCGATCCAGAAGAGCTCCTCCGATGTCTTGATCCAAGCCCAAGCGGGGGGCTGAAGATGTCCATGATCCGGCTGAAGTCTTCATCCAAGCGGGAGCTGAAGAGGTCCATGATCTGGCTGAAGTCTTCTATCAACGGCATCTTCAATCTTCTTTCTTCCGGATCCATGTTCATCCCGCCGACGCGGAACATCCATCTTCACCGACAACTTCCCGACGAATGACGGTTCCTTTAAGGGACGTCATCCAAGATGGCGTCCCTCGAATTCCGATTGGCTGATAGGATTCTATCAGCCAATCGGAATTAAGGTAGTAAAATTCTGATTGGCTGATGGAATCAGCCAATCAGAATCAAGTTCAATCCGATTGGCTGATTCAATCAGCCAATCAGATTGAGCTCGCATTCTACTGGCTGTTCCGATCAGCCAATAGATTGCGAGCTCAATCTGATTGGCTGATCGGATCAGCCAATCGGATTGAACTTGATTCTGATTTCAGAATTTTCCTACCTTAATTCCGATTGGCTGATAGAATCATACACATACAAATATTTATATAACTTTCAACTTGTAATAAGTGCAATATTTAGTGTGGTCCTGATCTCCATTAAAAGTATAGGGTGTCCTAAAGGGATGTCATCTATGCTAAACCTTAGTAAAGTTTTACTATGGACTTGTAATATCAATTTGCACAATAATTTTAGTGCTCCACTTGTATTGTAGGCCACAGTCTTTTTATGGAGTGATTTTGCCTTTGTATATATATTTTTTTATTGTATGTGAAAATCTAAAATAAAACAAAAACAAAGACCATAACACAAGGGCAATATCTTAACATGATAAAAGCCTGCAACCTCTAAAACTATACATTTACAATACAAATGGTGATATCTGCCAGAAAAAGCATACTTTCTACAGACTCTCCTGGAGATTCAACATTCTAATTCTGGCAGTTATTACCTACTGCAACAGGAGAGGAAGGCTGTCTTTAACTCACCAAACTCAATACTAGAATTAAATAAAGTCTCCAAATGAGTAAAAGACAGGCCATTTATAAAAGATATATAAAAAAAAATACAGTGAAATGTAAAAGATTTTAACTTGTATAAAGTATCAACACATTGCAACCACACCCATGGCCTTTTTCAAGATAGGAAATCCGTAGCTATGTCTAGTAATGTAAATGAAAAAGGACCAATAGGATAATGTATATATAAGTATGTTTTGGGGTTGAGAAGGGCACCTTGTGCTTTGGTTACTGTTTCATTAGAGTATACCCAAGACAAACAGGATTACTTTAGAGACCACCCTGGAGTCATTTGAAGATCATCAACTACTTAAGAAGTAATTTGCACATCATCAGACATCATCAGGCTTGTAAAGTCATCAGCTAAAGAAAAACATTCTGGGTGATAACAAAATGATTAGCAGATTACTTTACTGATTACTTCAAAAGCATGAACAGCCAGTGAATGACTCTAGAGTCATCTCATTTAAATATTTTGGCCTGTGGGCTTACTTCAGGATGGCTTTTGATGACTAGTCTAGAGTCATCGATTATTTCTGAATGACTTCAGGAAGATCATCCTTTTTGACTAGGGTAGTGTAGTTTACCATTTTTTTTAAAAAAAAATCATAGAAGGCTTGATTTCATCTGCAATCCATTTGTTTGGTCTTAATATTTGTGGTTTAGTGGACTTCAACCATTTGTACCTTCATTATATGTAAATATGTGTAATTAACATAGAAGTCAAAATGAAGTTGTTGCGTGACAGACAAGTGCACTGTTTTTATTCCTTATTACTAACCTTACATTTTAAGAGGAACCAATGTAGGATACTTTGGAACAAACTAGAACATACCAGCCCATACCATTAACTGGTTTATGTATAGAGGATATCAGGATAAAACTGGATAATATTAAGGTAAATAAAACTCCAGGCCTGGAAGGAATACACCCAAGGGTGTTACGGGAACTTAGTACTGTTATAGACAAATCTCTACTCTTAATTGTTCAATACTCATTATCCTGAGGCATGGTACCCCAGGATGGGCATAAAGCTGATGTGGTGCCACTCTTAAAAAAGGGAAGCTGGGATGATGCAGGAAGCTATAGACCAGTTAGTCTGACATCAATAGTGGGGAAAATATTTGAAGAGATTATAAGGGATTATATTGATAAGCATATTTGTGTAAACAAGATACAAATCAGCATGGTTTTATGAGAAATAGATCATGTCAAACTAATCTAATTAGATTCCATGAGGAAGTAACTAAAAATATAGATAAAGGGGAATCAGTTTATGTGATATACTAAGATTTTGCAAAGGCAATTGATACTATGCCACATAAGAGATTTATGCACAAAATTAAAGGACTGGGAATAGCTGAAAATGTTAGCTCATGGATAAATAACTGGATAAAAGATAGGGAGCAACAAGTAGTAGTGAATGGGTCATACTCAGATTGAACAAAGGTAATCAGTGGAGTCCCCCAGAGATCAGTACTGGGCCCTGTTCTTTTTAATATTTTTATTAATGACTTGGAGCAAGGATTAAATAGTGACATCTCTATTTTTGCAGATGATAATAAGTTAAGTAAGGTCATTAGATCAGAGCAGGATGAAAATTCGTTACAAAGTATGGGCAGGTAAATGGAAAATGAGATTTAATACGGGAAAATGCAAGGTTCTACATTTTGGAAGTAAAAATAAGCAGGCAATGTATTATTTAAATGGGACAAAACTTAGCCAAACAGAGGAGGAAAGGGATTGGGGAGTAGTAATAGATAACAAGCTAAAGATGGATTCACAATGCAGGGCAGCATGTATTAAAAGAGGCATTGATTAAAGGGAGGAAAGCATAATTCTGTCACTATATAAATCCCTTGTAAGACGTCACCTTGAGTATGGAGTGCAGTTTTGTGGACCGATCGCAAAAAAATATATATTGCAGAACTAGAAAAAGTTCAGAGAAGGGCCACAAAGCTAATAAGGGGAATGGAGAATTTAAGCTATGAGGATAGGCTAGACAAACTGGGTCTGTTTTCTCTAGAAAAAAGGTACTTGAGAGGTGACATGATTACTTTATATAAATATATTCAAGGCCCATATACAGAGATGGCAGAAGCTCTTTTTATTCCAAGAAAATTGTTTGTGACAAGAGGTCACAATTTAAGGTTGGAGGAAAGGAGATTTAATCTCCTGCAACTGAAATATTTTTTTCACTGTAAGAGCAATAAAATTCTGGAACTCATTACCAAAGGAGGTAGTGAACTCCAATACCCCAGATACATTTAAAAATATTTTGGATACATTTCTGGCTATAAACAAAATTCATGGATTTAATTGCTTGTATTAAATGGATCACCTTTTAGGGGGATTAATTTAAGCTCAATTTGAGCTTTTTTGTACATATATTAGATATGTATAGGTTGAATTTGATGGACTTCAGTCTTTTTTAACCTCATCTACTATGTTACTTTGTTACTGAGTTACTATGTTACATTCAAGCTGAAAGGAATGGTCAGTCAAGAAATGAAGTTCCCTATCAATTTAGAGCATCTTGTCTTTGAGACATGCATAGGCTTTAAGGTCAAAACTGTTCCAGATAAAGCATGCAATTTAAAGAAAAATCTTTATAATGTACTTTTTTTTATTTTTATGAAATGTACTTTGTTCTCCTAGTATCCTTTATTGAAGAGCATAGCTAAGTAAGTTCAGGAGTGTGTACTTGTCTTGTGGCTTTGTTGCTGCAGTGTTTGGAACAATGTATATTACAAACACTGCTGCAATAAAGTGCTTAAACACTTGCATGCTAAGCTTACCTAGAAATGCTCTTCAACAAAGAATACCAGGGCACTAAGTAATTTATTTGTTAATTTCATGGCCTGTGTGAATAATGTTTGATGAAAGTTTAATTTTTACTTTTTCTGTTCCTATAAAGAGACAATAAACCATTTTTTTTTATTTCCGGAATCAGATAGAACATACAATGTAAAACAACTTTCCAATTTACTTCTATTATCTAATTTGCTTCATCCTACTACTGGTAGCTAGGTGAACACATCAAGGTAGGCTCAGGAGCAGCATAGCACTACTGGGAGTGAACTGGAAACTTGTTTAAAATTGTATCTGAATCATGAAAGAAAAATATTTGGTTTCATTCCCCTTTAACTATTATCATAAGTTTATATCCCTTTAACATATCAAATAAGGTGATGGTAAAAATATGGCAACATTTTAAATATTGAGATTATTATAAATGTATCTTGAACCTGGGTTGTAGTCACAAAACAATACAGCAAAATAAACATTATACTTAGACTGCCTTACAATATTCATTATTTGTTGATTTATTTCCAGTTAACCCATTTTCTGGATCTTATTCAGCCTCAACACTATGCATTTGCATTGGTCCTTGTGCATGTGTACTTGGCAGCAGGACTAACCTTCGGGCAGGGTGAGAGGGGCATCTGCCCAGGGCCTCGCTCTTTGGAGGGGCCCTCCAATGTCAGTGGTGAGGTAATGAGATGGTGCAATGTATATGTTGTATTTAGTTTATGGTATCAGGTTGGCAAAGGGGTGGGCCATACAATTAGCATACAGGGGAGGAGAATAAGGGCACTGGACTGAGGGGCCCCACAAATTTATCTTGCCCCAGGGCCCCGCAAATGCTAAGGTTGGCCCTGCTTGGCAGTTTTATTTGACTGCATCTAATAGTGTTGTGCTATACAGATTACTATATAACTGTACACTGCCAACACTCCTTAGATTAAATGATCATGTTTCTGTCTATCTAGCTATGCGAGTTATGGCAATCTGGAATTTATTAAAAATCTGAACGTTATGTAAATGCAAAGTGTATATTGATTTGATCTGTTCTTTTATATCTAATTTGATTATAATATATTTTTGATGTCTAGTTTTGGCACTAAGCATGCAGGTAGACAATGTTAAAAATCAGTCTAGTTTGTAAATGCCAGTGCATTTTACTTTTTTATACTAATAAAAAGCTTTTAGAGATAGTGTCGGAAAAGAAGGCGTGAAAGCTAAGTGACATAAAAATGTTATTTAACTTCTTTTTGTCTGGATTGAAGACTAGATTAAAAACTAAATAAAAATCCACTATTGATGAAAAGTGCTGCATTTTCATTAACAAATACACATGAAACAAAACATACTCCGAATGGAGCTTGATGCCCCGTGTTTCTGGCGAACCTGCAGGCTCGCCAGAAACAGTAGTTATGAAGCAAGACCTTTGATAAATAGGGGCCATAGTATTGCACAAAATACTCATGAATAGCTTTTGTCAATTAAAACAACTTGTCTTTTTGCCAACTAAAACTCTACAAATGTTTGTAAAAAAATTAACACTGTGACAAATTATAGAAGGAAGTTTATTATAAGGTGGTTAGCTTTTTTGCCTTTTTTTAATAGTCATGTATCTGAGGTCTAATTTTAATGCCTTAAATGTACACAAACCCCAAAATGTTTCTTTCATGATTCAGATACAGCATACAATTTTAAACAACTTTCCAATTTACTTCTATTATCAATTTTTCTTGTTATCCTTTGTTCAAAAAGCAGGGATGTAAGCTCAGGAGTGTGCATGTGTCTGCAGCATTATATGTCAGCAGACATAAGAGCACTAGATGGCAGCACTATTTTCTGTAATGTAGTGCTTCAGGCATGTGCACACTATCTACTTAGGTATCTCTTCAACAAAGAAAAACATGAGGACAAAGCAAATTTGATAATAGAATTAAATTGGAATCTTTTTTTTTAAATTGTATTTTCTATCTCACTAATGAAAGAAAAATGTTGGGTTTAATGTCCCTTTAATTATTTTTTGTGTGCATGGTTTAAGGACAAACTGAAGATAATTTCACAAATAGCTTGTTTGTAAATACATATCAACTGTGTATATGATGGACCAAGATGACTTTTTCATGTCACGTTTTTTAAGATATAGAGATAGAACACATTGGTATGAATGTATATTTACATACAACGGGCTAGATTGGATTGCGAAAGCAAAAACTCTGCTAGGATTTTAATTTTTGCCCTTTTCGTATTGCATTCATATTACACGTTCCAAAAAACCTTTTTTTGTGCTAGCGTTAACCTGAATAGCGCAAAAATCCTAACTTATAGGGATACTAATATCTTTTTCTGTTTTGTTTGTTATAGGGATACTAAACCCAATTTTTTTCTTTCATGATTCAGATAGAGCATGCAATTTTACTCCTATTATCAATTTTTCATTGCTCTCTTGCTATCTTTATTTGATAAAGCAGGAATCTGAGCTAAAGAGTCGGCTCATTTTTGGTTCAGAACCCTGGATAGCACTTGCTGATTGGTCGCTACATTGGTGGCTACAAAACTGTCTGTGCCTCACTTGTAATCTAGCCCATAATGTGTGCTTCTGTAGTTTTAAAAATGATGAAACTTTTTGAGATATTTATTTTAAAAGCACCATGCAAAAAAGTTCTCTAATGGACTAACATATTGTTGGTAAGGATTTTTTATAGAAAGTATATCATCAGTAAAGGCAGTGCAAAATATATTAAAAAAAAAAGCTTTGGAAACATGTGAAAAACACGTTTTCTGATCGATCAGAATGGCCTAGAATTTAAAGCCAAGAAAATTAACACTTTACTTCCAAATCTACTTGGCCACTAATAACCTTCTTTTAACAATGCTTTGCATTAAAATGTCACATGTGCAAGAGGCTTCAAAGTTGTTTTTCTTTAGTTTTTTTGTTTTTATAAGGAAAAAACTTATGTTGATACCAGAGTTTGACTTCTCATTCAAATATTCTAAAGCCTTGAAATTACAAACTTAAAGGGACAGTCTACACATTAGTCATTTTAGTCTTTCCTTATATTAAGCTTCAAATAGCCCTTTGCATCCTTTCTATATCATGCAGCAGGAACAGTAAAAAAGGTATTTTAAAATGAATAGTGTTTCTGGCCAGTTTGAAATATCTGCCAAGTTCAGCCCACCGATGACATCATGATCTGTTCTGCATATGGCATTCAATCACAAAGGCTCACTAGATTAAAGGGACAGTTTACTCAAAATTGTTCTCCCTTTTAATTTGTTCCCAATGATCCACTTTACCTGCTGGAGTGTATTAAATTGTTTACAAGTATTTCCATTACCCTTATATTGGCTTTTGAAATAGTTTATTTAGCCTGTGGTATCTCCACCCATCCTGAAAGTTTTTGGCCTCAAGGCCAAGCTGTGTAAACACAGCCAGTAGAAGAAATTACACTCCCAGTGGGTTATAGAAGAGATAAGGTAATACAATGTTAATTTGCCATTGTTCTCTCCAAATACTGGTGATTGTTTTATGGACAGATATAAGATCAAGAAGCAGGTATATTTACACAATGTGAAAGTAATGATATCTGATTACACCTACAAGCTCAACCCATTTTATTAGGTTGTGGCTTCAAAACACAAAATCAGCTAATTCTTATACACAAATAAGCCTTAAAAAAGCAAATATCATGCATTTTATAGTCTGCAGCTGGTAGAAAATGTAATTGGAAACAAATTAAGGGAAAACAATTTTATAGTATACTGTCCCTTTAATTCAACAGTCAATGCTATTCAGCAGAGTGCCTAGATCAGGGCTCAAATTTTCAAGTTGTAAGCTACTAGCCAGGCCATAATGTTACTTGCCACTTCTGATCCTATACACTATCTGCCCTCACCACACCCACTACTCCACCCCTCTTTGCATATATTTAGCCATTGTGAAACACATCATTGCGCAGTCATTTTTAATATATTTTTTACCTGAAATTAAATACTACATACCCCTCACTCCTGTCTTCAATCTCTCATCTTTACCCTCCTCCTTATCTCTCAGGCCATATCTTCTCTTTTCACTCTTTCCCCTCTCATATCTGTTTACTCTTTCTTTCCCCCCCCACTCTAAAAACTATCTTCCTCTCCACTTTTACTTTCCGTCTCTCATCTCTCTCTCTGCCCTCATTTACATTTACATTTTTTCACTCACTAACTTTTACTCACCACCATTAAATTTCCACTCGCCAATGGCTAGTAAAAGGTGGAAATTTTGAGCCCTGGCCTAGATGCAGCCCAGATTGTGATGTCATCAATGGGCTGAGCCTAACACTATCTGTGTTTCCAGAGTTACTAATGCAGTGTAAAATATAATTTAGACAACTGCAAGCACTTTTTTCTTACCATGTTCAGGTGCCAAAAGACTGAGGCATTTTTTTTCTATATTTCCTCCATTCTTGTTTCAACTAATCAGATGCAATAGTGTTGCAGGTTGCACATGCACTGCATCACACCTGTCATGCCAGAGTAAAAAAAAACACACACAAGTGCTGATCTTTAATGATGCAGGCAATATAACACCTGATTGGCTAAGGGATCTAGAACAAAAAGTTGCCCCAGACTATGGGTGGAAAATAGGGTGAGTAAATAAGCACCCACAGGGGACCAGAGGTAATGTTTACAATGCAATGCCAACTGTTAACCTTAGACACACAATAAATGCATTGCAATGTAGCAGATTTATTGCAGAAAAAAGGAGTTTAGTGTCTTTTCTGTTGTCAGGTAACAGAAAACATCAACTGCTTCTCAATCAATGATGTCACACATTACAGGACATAATTAATAAAATTGCTGACATTATACTTTATCAAATGGTAAAAAAATGTTTTTAAAAATATTACTTAAAAATAGTTTAATTGGTGACATACCCAGCTGGTTACTAAAATGTAATAACGCAGAGTCTTTTTGGATACAGTAAAAGTTTGTTATATTATACTTTAATGTGTGTTTATTTACTAAAAGCTTTTTGCTTGCATAGGGTTGAAATTGTATTACAAGTTCCAAGAAAAAAAGTTAGTGTGCAAGCTTCGTTGATCTTTAAATATTGCAACCGCGTTGACGTATTCTCACATAGACTCCAAAGGAGCGCAAAAATAAAGGAAAAACACCCATATTCACGCTCTAACCTGCTCGTGTTTATTCAAGTGCGTTAAACCAGACATGAATTATAAATATTTCACATTCCAATGTTCTTCACAAAAAGAACAATGTACTTTTATTGTAAATTCATATTTCTATATTCATATATATATATATATATATATATATATATATATATATATATATATATATATATATATATATATATATATATACACCTATAACTGTATATCTATTCATATATATATATATTGATATCTATTTTACATGAATATTATTAAATAGAGAGAGAGAGAGAGAGTGCAACATATATTTAATAATAAAAAGTACATTATTTTCTATGTTAAGAACATAGGAATGTAAAATATGCATAACGCACATCGGGGTTCGCAACTTAGGACTAACGTAGTTGGGTTATCGCACATGAAGAATTGCTATTTTTGTATGATTTTTAAATTACGATTCTGACTTTTGTAATGTCTGCATCTCATTCCCATACGAAAAAGCAGTATACGCCCATTGGAGAGACACCCTGTTTTCAGGGCAAAAATTGGCTTTAGAGAATTCCACCAGGGAAACAGAAGTACTGGCGAACATTCTTATAGAATCTTACCAGCCCAGAGACCTTTAGATAATATAGAGAATTCAACAAGGGAAACAGAAGTACTGGAGAGCTTTCTTATAGAATCTCACCAGCCCCGGGACCTTTAGATAATATAGAGAATTCCACCAGGGGAACATAAGTACTGGCGAGCTTTCTTATAGAATCTCACCAGCCCAGAGATCTTTAGATAATATAGAGAATTCAACCAGGGAAACAGAAGTACTGGCGAGCTTTCTTATAGAATCTCACCAGCCCAGAGACCTTTAGATAATATAGAGAATCCCACCAGGGAAACAGAAGTACTGGCGAGCTTTCTTATAGAATCTCACCAACCCAGAGACCTTTAGATAATATAGAGAATCCCACCAGGGAAACAGAAGTACTGGCGAGCATTCTTATAGAATCTCACCAGCCCAGAGACCTTTAGATAATATAGATAATTCCACCAGGGAAACAGAAGTACTGGCGATCATTCTTATAGAATCTCACCAGCCCAGAGACTTTTAAATAATAAAGAGAATTTCACCAGGGAAACAGAAGTACTGGCGAACATTCTTAAAGAATCTCACCAGCCCAGAAACTTTTAGATAATATAGAGAATTCCACCAGGGAAACAGAAGTACTGGCGATCATTCTTATAGAATCTCACCAAGCCCAGAGACCTTTAGATAA
The DNA here is from genome assembly GCF_027579735.1 of Bombina bombina. Taxonomy (NCBI): domain Eukaryota; kingdom Metazoa; phylum Chordata; class Amphibia; order Anura; family Bombinatoridae; genus Bombina; species Bombina bombina. Next base: position 1,041,161,688 of record NC_069501.1, read on the forward strand.
TCTATGTGTTTAAACCCTTTGCAGGAGCTTGACTTCTTTACAAAGCGTTAAACACATAGCTTTGCAGCATTACTAGTAATAAAATTACATGATCTAACAAATTAGAGCATCTCATTTTATCAATATAATGGCCCTTTATGTATTAAGCAGTAAAATGAGCTCGTATTACAAGTTAAAAGTAAATGCAATTGCACAAACGCAATCACATTTACCGCCTTAAACTTTTATGGGACCTGAAAGGTCTCATAAAAGAGTTTGTCCAGGGGAAACACTAAGAACCCCTAATTCGCCACCCCACCACATCGCAAACTTCCTCTTTACACTATTAACCCCTAAACTGTCACAACCCACATGGCAAACTAGGTATTATTAAACACTAAACTGCCACACACCCCACATTACAAAGTCCTGACTACACTATTAACCCCTAAACTGCCACTCCACATCACAAAGTCTTCACTGCACTATTAACCCCTAAACTGCCAGCTCACCAAAGCAAAGTATCCCTCTAACATCCAAACCCCCTAACCTAACACCCCCTAAGTTAACCCAAAATAGAGTAAAAAAAAAAATAACTAACTACCTTTAAAAAAAAAAAAACTTACCTGAGAAATTAAAAAAAATCTAACCTTACCTTTTTAAAAAAAAAAAAAAAAGTTACCATTACAAAAATAAAAAAACCTTACATTAACCCCACCCCCACTAACATTACCAAAACTAAAAAAAAATACTGTTACAAAAATAAAAAAAAAACTACCATTACAAAAAAACCTCTAACATGACATAAAATATAAAAACCTACCATTACAAAAAAACCCTCTAACATTACATAAAATATAAAAACCTACCATTGCAAAAAATAACAAACAAATCACCAAAAAAAAGAGTTATGCCTATTCTAAAAAAACTAAATAAAAAAACACCCCAAAATAAAAAAAAAACTATTCTAAAACTAAACTACAAATAGCCCTTAAAAGGGCCTTTTGTAGGGCATTGCCCTAAAGTGATAAAGCTTTTTGAAAATAAATAAATAAATAAAATACCAGCCTCTAACATTAACCTGCCCAACCACCAACCCCACAAAACAACTATCTAAAAAAAAAAAAAACAAGTCTGAAAAGTGCCCTAAGAAGGGCATTTGGCAGGGCATTTTTTACATTTTTTTTCAATGCTGGGAAAAGTTTTTTTGCGCTCCTTAGGTTAGCGCTGGAGTGATAACTTTTTAATATCAACTGGAAATATCACCACAACAAGCACAAAAGGTTAACTTCTAGCGCAGTTACCACTCTAGTGAAAGCAGTAATTAGCGCTCCACTTGTAATCTAGCCCTTTGTTTTTACAATTCATAGTTTCCCTAGCTTTTCTTTGAATGTATTTTTATTTATGCATTTCACTTTTCTTATCAATTCAACATTTATAGAGAAACATGATTGACTGTTGAAAGGTTTGTTTTTCATCTAAGAACTTTTTATAGCAGTCTAGCTGAAATGTTCTTATGAAAAAAAAAATACTGGACAGACTGTTTAAACACTTTTTTTTTTACTCATTTTTCTTTTTTTGTTTTGTTTTTTGATCTTTTATATTATTTGACAGAAATACTGCTTCCCCCACCACACACTACATTAAATATTGTCTTTCAGTTTATTTCTATGATTTGAAGTTCTGTTTCATACATCTTGAAGGATTTATAAAATTCACAGTTCACCTCAAAGGATTTCAGCACAAGCCGCTGCAGAGGTCTGTAGTAAAAAATCTTCTGTAAACATCCTACATATCATAATTATGTTTAAATAGATCATTTGAAACACCAATGCTTATGGTCTCATTCTGTTTTAGGAAAACGTTTCTGTTTTAAATAACCAGATTTTTTTTTTATCCCTTAGAAAGGTTTGAACATAAAAAGTATGACATTAACTTGAAATAAAGTTCTCACATTCCTAACAGAATATTTAATATGTAACTCATATAAAAGTAAAAATAGTATTGAGATGTGATTTTAAACAAAAAAATTAAAGGGATCACAACCACATAGCTCCCTGCATTTGTGGCTAGGTAATATGGAGGTTGGGGGAGGTGTCAACATTTTGTGGGTGGGGCTGGGGTCTTGGATAGACACTGGGTGGGTTCATGGGCATGTCTGGTTGGTCAGTGAGTGTGTCTGGGTGGTTCATAGGCGTGTCCGGTGGTCTGTAGACGGGGCTAATTCTGTAAATTGAGACAGATGCCTCTCTCAGGGTCAGAGAGCTCAGAATTAGATACTGACCCTCTCAAACAGGGACAGTTGTGAGGTCTATAACCTGACAACTTTGCACAGATAGTGAACCAACATGCTAAATTGTCTGACATAGTTAAAGGGACACGACATTTCAAATTTTCCTTTTATGATTCAGATAGAACAAACAATTTTAAACAATTTTCCAAATTATTTCTGTTATCAAGTTTGCTTCATTCTCTTGGAATCTTTTTTTGAATGAGAAGCAATGCACTGCTGGGAGCTATCTGAAAACATCTGGTGAGCAAACAACAAGAGACAAATGTGAGTAGCCACCAATCAGCCGCAACATTGCTGTGGCTGAGCATATGTGCATATGCTTTCCAACAAAGTATACCAAGAGAACAATCCACATTTGATAATACAAGTACAATGTCAAGTTCTTTAAAATTGCATACTCTATCTGAATCATTAAAGTTTAATTTTGACTTTACTGTCAATTTAAAGTGATGGTAAACTTGGAAAAGTCTTACAGTAAAGGTCAATTTTAGACTAATAGACTACCGCAATGCATTAAGCCATCTTGCATTAATGTAGTTGCTACCTTTTTAAAAAAAATTATATCGTTTTTGAACTTTGAAAATATCTACCGTTGCTACCGCGACTCCTCCCCCGCACCACTTCCTAGTTCTGCAGTTGTGACGTAGCAAGCTCCCACCCACCAACGATACCGGCCATCGATGTCCGGTGCAGAGAGGGCCACAGAGTGGCTCTCTCTGCATCGGATGGCCGTAAAAGGTTATTGCAGGATGCCTTTTTCCTCCAGTTGGGGAGACCATGCACTTAATAAATTAAAAGACACTGATTTTTTTATTGGGACATAGATAATCCTGTTGTATGGGTTACACTGGGGCATGAAGCAGGCACTGTGGCATGTGTGAGACGAAATGTTTTTATTATGTTTTATTTACTGACACATATTTAATTGATAAAACAATTTAAGTTTAAACTGAAAATAAGGCTGAATTTTCTATTTCAGTGGTTTATTCATTTCCCCTTTGCTTTAAAATAAAGCGATACAACATTTTAAACTGTCCGGTTTGAAAAATTGGTTATTTCTGGTACTCAGTGTACCAGGAAGCTATTTTTAGTGCCTCTCTGTGTCACAGCAGTAATTTGAGCTCGGCAGTTGCGGTCACATGACCAGCTTTACTTCATAACGTTTCTGAGGAAAAGTTGTTTTTCTCCATTTCTGGGTGATCCGGTCTTAATTGGTAGCGGTAAGGCACCTCAGTAATTGAAGTGTGGGGTTGCCTGAGGGGTATTTTAGAAGTTCATTTGATATTTATTAAATGTTTTTTCTTAAAGGGACAGTCTACACCAGAATTTTTATTGTTTTAAAAGATAGATAATCCCTTTATTACCCATTTCCCAGTTTTGCACAACTAACACAGTTATAATAATATACTTTTAACCTCTGTGATTATCTTGTATCTAAGCCTCTGCAAACTGCCCCTTTTATCAGTTCTTTTGACAGACTTGGAGTCTAGCCAATCAGTGCCTGCTTCCAGATAACTTCTCGTGCACGAGCACAGTGTTATCTATATGAAATACGTGAACTAACACCCTCTAGTGGTGAAAAACTGTTAAAATGCAATCTGAAAGAGGTGGGCTTCAAGGTCTAAGAAATTAGCATATGAGCCTCCTAGGTTAAGCTTTCAACTAAGAATACCAAAAGAACAAAGCAAAATTGGTGATAAAAGTAGATTGGAAAATTGTTTAAAATTACATGCTCTATCTGAATCATGAAAGTTTATTTTGGCCTAGACTGTCCCTTTAACTTTTCTCACATAATTTTAGCTAGGGATCGATCCAAATTGAGGATAAAATTTAAAGTGTATTTTTTCCTTAGCTTATTTTAATTGAATATTCAAATCTTTGAAACTTATCTGTACAAGTTTATTTACTGTTTCACAACATGTCTGATATGGAGCAAGAGCCTGCTCTCATGAATTCATGCTTATTATGTTTAGATGCACGAATTGCAGCTCCTATGCAATTTTGTTCTTCATGTTTCAAGAAAACTTTGCAAAATAAAGGTAATATTTTTGAGCCTAATGTCTCTCAGGATGATACTGTTAAAATAATAGCGCAGCTTTCTCCTGCTACATCCCAAGCCTCAATGGCGTCATGCAGTGCCCTGCGGTTCCTCTATAACTCCTAGTGGAGTTTATTTAAAAGCAGAAATTGCTGCCCAGGTATCTTCAGCTGTATCTGCGGCATTAGCTGCCATTCCCAGATTAAAGGGAAAACACAAGAGTAAATCTAGAAATTCAAAAAGTAAGGAGCCTGTCCTCAGTTCTGCTTCCCAAGTTGCCCTTTCTCATAAGTCTGATGAGGAAGATACATTGGGACTTTCTGAGGGTGAAATCTCAGATTCGGACAGTATAATTCCTTCTTTTGGAAAAAGAAATTATAGATATTTGTACAAAAGATAGAAATAGAAAAAACAAAATCGGGAATTTGCCTAAGGCCGAACAGATAGCTCTAAAAAATCTTAGCAAAGATAAAGATATTACCATTCGCAGTGCTGACAAAGGGGGCAGCATCGTTATACAGAGCAGACAGGAATACATCAAGGAAGCTCATCGAATGTTATCGGATGAAGAGATCTATTGTGTATTAGGGAAAAATCCCACTAAAGGGTTCTTGAATGAATATGAGAGCCTTATTAGGGATGGAAAAAAGAATGCAGTACTAACAAAAACAGAATTTGATTACTTTGTGGAGGAGAACCCTGTCCTTCCTATATTTTATCACCTACCCAAAATTAATAAAGGGCTATCTAACCCACTGGGCAGGCCGATTGTGTAGGGGATAGGGGGACTCACCACCAAGTTATCGGAATATGTAGATCTTATGTTAAAACCAATGGTGCCATGTCTAAGGTCCTATGTGAGGGATACACCCCATTTATTAAACCTAATAGAGGGAATGGAGTGGAAAGAAAGCTATTTATGGGTTACCATGGATGTGTGCTCATTATATACATCCATCCCCCACTCCCTAGGCATCACTGCAGTTAAATATTTCCTGGAGAAGAGTGTATATATGAATAGCACTCAAATAGACATTGTAGAGTTAGCGATAGAATTTATTCTGACTAGAAACTATTTTATGTTCGAGAACAGATACTTCCTCCAAACAAGGGGATCGCAATGGGGACGAAATTTGCCCCAACTTTGCAAACCTCTATATGGGGTGGTGGGAGGATCTGTTAATTTATAATAGTGAGAATCCCTACGCAAACCACATTATCAGATGGCATCGTTATATATATGACATACTGATAGTGTGGAAAGGGACCATGGATGAACTAAATGGATTTGTGGAGTATACTAACAGAAACATGATGAACCTAAAGTTCACCATGGAATATAATGAAAAGAAGATAATGTTTCTAGATTTAGAAATAATACAAGAAGGCACGAATGTGTATACCAGTTTATATAGGAAACCCACAGATACCAATGGGTATTTATATGCCCAGAGTGGGCATCATGACAAATGGAACAGAAATATTCCCCTTGGCCAATTTCAGAGGGCTAGGCGGAATTGTACAAAGGAGGAGGACTTCCAAAGAGAAGTGGAGGTAATTAGGAATAGGTTTTTAGTAAAAGGGTACTCTGAGACACTCTTGCTCGATACTCAAGGAAAAGTGGAAAATATGGATAGAAATAACCTGATTAAGAGTAAAGATAAAAATGAAAAGAGAAATTTGGACCAAGCACAAAAAATAACAGAGAGTGAAGGAGTGGAAAGGAATAAAAGGAAGATACAATTGGTGACTAGGTATAACAGAGCATCGAGGGAGATAGAAAAAGCAATAAAGAAACATTGGCCCATTCTTATGCAGGACCCCATTTTGAAAGAATCTGTCGAAGGGGGGGGACATGTGTTTTTTAGGAGGAATATGAACCTACAAAATAAGATTAGTCCAAGCATGTTGAGACCTATCAACTCTGACACATGGCCAAAAAAGAATACACAGGGGTTTTTTAAGTGTGGGAGAAAGAGTTGTAAATGTTGTACACATATTGATCCACAAAATCAAACCTTTGGAGTTGCCAGGGGGGACAACAAATATAGGATTAAGGGCTTGAGGACCTGTAAAACCTACTTTGTTGTCTATCTTCTCAGGTGTTCATGCAACAAGGACGCACGAAACGACCGGTAAATACAAGGTTCGGTGAACACCTGAGAAATATAGAGAATGAGCTAGACAGTCATGGGGTTTCGGCCCATTTCCTTGAATGTCATAAATAGGGATAGCACGGGATTAACTGTTATCGCTATAGAAAATGTGAAAAGCACAGTAAGAAGAAGGGATCACCTCCTGGAACTTAGAAAGCGAGAGACATACTGGATCCATAGACTAGGTGCTATGGGTCCAGGAGGTCTTAATCGGGATATAGACCTAGCAGCCTTCCTGGACACATAGCAGACAATGGTCCACACTGCTTGAGAGATATAGTTTGGAGCTTAAAATATAGTAGGACACCACATTGAGAAATTGGTTGTGAATAGGGGTTGTAGCAATAGACACCCTCCCACCCAAATAGGTATATTTTCACCTGTCAATATGTGTATTTTTTCAAAACATATTACACAAAAAATAGGACGGTTGGCGTGAGAAGCTTTTAAGCAATAAGTATATATTAGACATATAGAGATGAGGAAAAGGAAACGCTGAGTCTTGAAAGTATATATTAGACATACGTGCAACTCCTTTATCTATAATTTGTGTGGTCATAGTAGTTGTCTCCATATATACAGATACACGCTGTAGTGACTCACTGCTTTTTTAATATGGAATTCGCCACTGTGTGTATTAAGTTATTTTTAGAAAATGAGCTGCATTTTTATTTTTATTTATATTTATATGGTTTTAAAATGTGTTTTCTTAAAAATGTGTATTTTTAACACTGTACACTTGCTCATGTATTCATATAGGCTTGAGGTTCATGAAACCGTAACAGTCTAACATCCAGCAGCCTGTGTGGGAGTGACCGCAAGTACTATGTGCCCTGAGCTTGTGGGCGTATCTGAAGCGGTCCATCCATAAAGGCATGCTTGATTAGAGGATGGGCATCGCCCCTGACAAAGCTGGGAGGAGCCCAGCGAAACATATTAGACCACGCCCATTTTATGCACCGGAGGACGCAGGTGAGCTGTGTGGAGCGGTGGTTCTTAAGCCGGCTTATTTTATAGCACTATCGCTACCTCAGCGACACCTCTTCCATATTTTTAAAAGAAATCCCTTTGTTATACGGACCTTACTATTTATGTGCTGGGGGAAAGCCTCATAGTTGGCATATATATTATAAAGATCATCCCCATACATCTCTGGAGGACAATAGAAACTGTGTATCAGGAAAAGGGATATAGAGTTTTACAGCACAGGACAGCTTGTGGATTAACATCGCACTCACGTTGTGGACACCTATATTATACTATACTGTAACATACCTCATATGTTTGAGGATGTATCTTGTAAGTGCACATCTTTTTATTTGCTTTTATAATAAAGTGACATTTTTTTAATCTGCACTTATATCGTCTTGTGTCCCCCCTCTTTGCGCTCCACCATTTTCTGTAATTACAGATTCCCTGTTTCTTGTGTCTTTTTCCCTGTCTCCCATTTTTAAGAAAATGTTTCCTGTCAAGGACTCCATTAGAGACCCTTGGTATGCTGAACCCAAAGTTGAAGGGGCCATCTGATGGACAAGAAGCTGGAGGCTAATTTGAAAAAAGATTAATGTTCATCAAGGTCTCCAATGGCAACCTGCGGTGTGTATTGCCACCATGAGCAGTGCGGCATCTTATTGGTTCGACGCCTTGTCTGATTCTCTTCAAGTAGAGACTTCTTTGGATAAAATTCAGGATAGGATTAAAGCTCTTAAATTTACCAATTCCTTTATTGCAGATGCCATTTTACAGGTTGTTAGACTAGGAGCTAAAACTTCTAGTTTCGCTGTCCTAGCCGGCAGGGTGTTATGGTTGAAATCCTGGTCTGCAGACGTTTCCTCTAAAGTCAAGCTTCTGGCGAAACCTTACAAGAGCAAAACCTTGTTTGGACCCGGTTTGGCAGAAATTATCTCTGATATTACAGGTGGAAAAGGGTCTTTTCTACCTCAAGATAAGAAGAATAGGCCTAAAGGACATCAGAATAATTTTCGTTTCTTTTGTAACTTCAGCGGAAAGCCTTTCCCTTCTTTTTCCAAGCAGGGACAATCCAGGTCTTCTTGAAAACCCAATCAGTCTTGAAACAAGGGGAAACAATCAAAGAAACCTGCAGCTGATTCCAAAACAGCATAAAGGGTTTGCCCCTGATCTGGTATCGGATCAGGTGGGGCAGACTTTCTCAGTCGAGCCTGGATACAAGATGTCCCAGATCCCTGGACTGTGGACATAGTATTCCAGGGTTACAAATTGGCTTTTCCTCCCAGAGGTAGATCGCTTCTCTCAAGATTATCTGCAGACCAGATAAAAGACAGGCATTCTTGAAATGTATACAACATCTTTTCTCCCTGGGAGTGCAGGAACAGGGTCTCGGGTTCTACTCCAACCTTTTTGTGGTTCCCAAAAAAGAGGGAACTTTGCGTCCCATTCTAGACTTGAAGTGTCTAAACAAGTTTCTCAAAGTCCCATCCTCCAAGATGGAGGTTATATGCTCCATTCTTCCTTTAGTACAAGAGGGTCAGTTCATGACAACCATAGACCTAAAGGATGCGTATCTTCATATTCTTATTCTCAGAGACCATCACATATTCCTGAGATTTGCCTTTCTGGACAAACATTTCCAGTTTGTGGCCCTTCCATTTGGTCTAGCCATGGCTCCCAGAATTTTTTCAAAGGTTCTGGGGGCTCTTTTGGCAGTGATCCATTCTCATGAAATCACTGTGGCACCCTACCTAGATGACATACTGTTTCAGGCGCCATCTTTTCAACAAGCAAAATCTCACACAGAGATATTGTTGTATTTTCTTCGTTCCCACGGATGGAATGTAAATCTGGAAAAAGCTCCCTTTCCCCTGCTACAAGAGTATGAGGGACCATAATAGATTCTCTATTGATGAAGATTTTTCTGATAGAGGTCGGCAAAAATAAAATCATTTTCTCTTGCATCTCTCTTCAGGCTATTGCTCATCCTTCAGTGGTTCAATGTATGAAGGTAATTGGTCTGATGGTGGCTTACATGGACATCATTCCTTTTGCTTGATTCCATTTGAGAGCTCTCCAGTTGTGCATGCTCAGACAATAAAATGGCGACCATGCAGATCTATCTCAGAGAATAGAGTTAGATCAGTCATCAAGGGATTCTCTCCCGTGGTGGATTTCTCAGGAACATCTGTCTCAGGGCACATGCTTTTGGAGACCTTCCAGCAAAATTATTATGTAGCAGGAAAAAGGTCTAATCATCAGAATTGAGAGGCAAGAGGAAATGCAGTATTGATAACTTTTGAGGAGTTCAATATTGCAGAGGTAACTTCGATAACCACAATTGTTATAATTAGAAGGCAGAGACAAGATTATTAAAACTACGAAATAGCAAAATAAGAATATGAATGTTATTCCCCAGCTAAGTATGGTACTTCCAGAGATTAGTCACATTTACTACCTTATCCCATAGAGAGTTCTCCCTTTTGCCTGTCAGCAATGCGGTTTAGTGCTGAGCTGAGATGCTGAGTAGTGTAAACAGGAAGTTCCGGTTTCAGTCCGGTGGAATTCTGGGAGCTGTAGTTCAATTGCAGAAAAGAATAATAATAACAAAAAATCGGGTAAACACTTGCTGAAGAAATAATAAAGTTAGTTAAAGCTTGCCAGGTCAGTATACTTATAGTTGTTAGATGGAGGATGACTGGAAGGAATCCTGTCCTGGGAAGGAGAGCTGAGAATGCTGCAGCTTACTCGAGCAGCGATGAAAGTTTCACCTTGCAGGTATGAGAATGAGGCTTGGTACTCAGGTGTTCAAAGGAACGGATTAGAATAACTAAGCAATGATGCTTAGTTGTTCTAACTATTTAAAGGGGAAGTACCCAATCAGAAGAAAGAACGAATTAAAGGCACAGTAACCCTTACAGGACCCCCTGCTCAAGGACGCTGTTCCACAGCGGTAGGACGAGGTTTGTCGGGGTGACGGCGATGAAATGAGGAAATTAACCTGGGAGCATTGACACTGGATGCAGGTTCCCAAGAATCCTCATCAGAAGAGAAATTCTTCCAGTGAATAAGATATTGTAGGGCACCCTGGCGTAGCCTAGAGTCCAGAATGCACTGGACTTCGAATTCATCCGGATCAAGGAGAATTGGAGGAGGAGGTTGTAGAATGTTGGATACTCTCTGCTCCTTGTAAGGCTTCAAAAGTGACACATGTATTGTTGGGTGAATGCGGAGAGTATTAGGAAGTTCAAGAGTGACAGCGTTCTGATTTACTATTCCTTTTATGCGAAAGGGTCCGATGAAAAGACTTGCCAACTTTTTACTGGGTAGTTGTAATTTTAAGTTTTTTGTGGACAACCAAACCTTTTCTCCAATAGAATAATTTGGTGGGGGTCTTCTGCGTAAATCATAGAACTTCTTTTGTGTAGCTTGTGAGTTCTCAATATTTTGACGAATGAAGTTGAAATTATCAACGAGTGAATTGTGTAACTCATCCACCAAAGGAAAATTTAAATCGTCATTTGAATCCAGAAGAAAGGTCGGATGGTATCCATAATTAGCAAAAAAAGGTGTAAGTTTTGTTGAGGAATTTACAGAATTATTATATGCGAACTCAGCAGTGGATATGAAGTCAATCCAGTTGTTTTGATGGAAAGAACAAAAACATCTTATGTATTGTTCCAACCACTGATTCACACGTTCTGCCTGACCATTGGTTTGTGGATGGAATGATGTAGAGAATCTATGATCTATTTGAGTGAGATCACATAATTTTGACCAGAACCTAGAGGTAAACTGCGTGCCTCTATCTGTTGTGAGGATGGAAGGAATTCCGTGTAATTTTACGATGTTGTCTAAAAACAGCTGTGATGTTTCTGCCGAGGTTGGCAATTTGTGATAAGGTAGGAAATGAGCCATTTTCGTGAAAATGTCAACCACCACAAAAATTGTAGTTTGATTTTTTGATGGAGGTAAATCAATGATGAAGTCCATTGAAAGATGTTGCCATGGTTTGGTGGGTATAGGAAGGGACATGAGTAATCCATAGGGAGGTTTTCTCTCCGGTTTGGACGTGTTGCATATGATGCAAGTTTGAATGTGTTGTTGAACACTCTCTCTCATCTTTGGCCACCAAAATGACCTCTTAAGTAAGTCAAGGGTGCGTTGAATTCCTGGATGTCCAGAGAGGGGAGTATCGTGGTGGTTTTGTAGAAGTGTTTGTCTTAATGAAACGGGTACATAGATCCTACCTTTGTGATAATAAATTCCGGATTTGTTTAGATAAGTAGAATGATCTTGATCGGTTTCTTGACTGGTATGCCTTTTTAGATCTGATATAAAGGTGTTAGTGAGACCAATGAAATGATGTTTGGGTATGATCTCAGTAGGATGGTCTTGGGGATCAGGTTTTTGAGGTAACCTTGAGAGAGCATCTGCTTTACCGTTCTTATTTGCTGGTCTGTAAATAATGTTGAAAGAGAATCTAGAAAAATAGAGGCTCCATCGAACTTGTCTTGCAGATAAAGTTTTGTTTGACTGTAAATATTGGAGATTTTTATGGTCGGTATAAATTTTGATAGGATGTTTTGTACCTTCCAGTAGATGTCTCCAGTATTCAAGAGCCTGTTTTATAGCGAGAAGTTCTTTGTCTCCGATAGGATAATTCCTCTCTGCTGGAGTCATAACTTTGGAATAATAAGAGATGGGGTGAATTGGACTATTTAGATCCATTTGTTGAGATAACACAGCCCCAATTGCAAAGTCTGAGGAATCGACTTCTAAGATATAATAGAAAGAAGGAGTTGTAAATGTCAGAATGGGTGCAGTAGTAAAAAGATTTTTCAAAGTTGTAAAAGCTACCTCAGCTTCTGGAGTCCATTGAAATGGAATAGATATACTGGTTAATTTTGTCAGTGGTTTTGCAACTTTAGAGAAATCTCTAATAAATTTTCTGTAATAGTTTGAGAAACCTAAGAACCTCTGTAGGTCCTTCCTTGTCTTAGGTATCTCCCAATTTGACACAGCCTCAACCTTTTCTTGTTGCATTTCTATGCCAGTTGGGGATAAATTGTAACCCAGAAAAGTTACTTTGTCAGTATGGAAAAGACATTTTTCGGGTTTCGCATATAGTTTATGTAATCTTAAACGTCGGAGTACTTCTGTCACATGTTATACGTGGTCAGTATAATTCTTTGAATAGATTAAAATGTCATCCAGGTATATAACAACACTAGTATCCAGAAGATCGTGGAAAATGTCATTAATAAAGTGCTGAAAGGTGGCAGGGGCATTACATAACCCGAACGGCATAACGAGGTATTCGTATAAGCCGTATCGGGTCCTGAATGCCGTTAGCCACTCATGTCCTTCTTTAATCCTGATGAGGTTGTAGGCTCCTCTCAAATCCAATTTGGTGTATATGGTGGCTTCTGACAGGCGCTCAATGAGCTCTGGTATGAGTGGTAGGGGATAACGATTTTTGATTGTTACTTTGTTTAGTTGTTGATAGTCGATAATGGGTCTGATAGTGGAATCTTTATTACGCACAAAGAAAATGCCAGCTCCTGCTGGTGAAGTTGATGGTCTGATAAACCCTTTCCTGAGGTTTTCTTCAAGGTAAGCCTTAAGATGTTCAAGTTCCGGCTGACTGAGAGGATAAAGGTGACCAAATGGAATGGATGCTCCGGGTTGTAGATCGATGGGACAGTCATACTGTCTGTGGGGTGGTAGGTTTTCAGCTTCTGTCTTGCTGAAAACATCCTGGAATGTTGAATACTCCAGCGGAATCGGAGAATCCGTTGAATCACTTTTTAGACAATTTTGAATATTTAAACAATGATTGCTACAGAAATGTGAGTTAAACTTAATATGTGCAGGTGACCATTGTATTACTGGATTATGTGTTTGAAACCAATTAATACCTAATACTACAGGATAGTTAGGAGAGGGTAAAACATCAAATGAAATGAGTTCACTATGACCTAATGAGGTCATGTGAATAGGTATAGTTTGATGAGTAACAGGACCCGTAGTTATGGGTGAACCATCAATCACACGGACAAAGATAGGTTTTGTTTTGCGAATAAGGGGGATTTTATTGGATTTAACAATTTGTAAATCTATAAAGTTGCCATAGGCTCCTGAATCTATAATCCCATCAATCGTCAGATGTCTTTGATCCCACTGTAGAGAGAGTGACAGAGTGAAATAGGCTGAGTTAAGTACATTCAGAATTGTAGAAGTAGTAGAAACAGACTTACTGGGTTTGTTCTTTTGAAGGACAGGGCAGTCTTGAACGGTATGTTGAGGGTTTGCACAGTACATGCATAAGGATTTTATCCTACGTCTAAGTCTTTCTTCCGGTGTGAGCGGTCCTCGGGCTATACCTATCTCCATAGGTTGTTCAGCCACTTTTGAGGTTGTAGGTATATCTCGTGAGCTTTGTCCTGAAAACATTTTAGGACTGTAACGGTACCAACCGGATACCAAGGGTTAACACCAGGGAACAATGTCCTGCATAGGGAATCAGCAGTTCACAACCCAGCCAGTTTTCAGGTTTTAAACAGAATGAATTTTATTAAGGCTCATATGCCCAGTATTTATGCAGGTCTGACCCCCCCCAGAAGGGGGGTTGAAAGAATGTTGTACATTAGATGGAGGGAACACGCCCTTTTACATGATACAATAGAATACCTTGCTCAAGCTGATAACAATTTAAACACAGACACACACTTGGCTTTCCTTATCATCTAGGGTCTGCTCTCTGAGGTTGATTAAACAATGGACTGTGTATCAATAACATTAATGACAGTGCACAATAGCTGAGGCTAAAGCTGAACACAGTTAACTCTTTCAGTGCTGACAGAAGGGTCTGTCACATCTACATAGCACAATATACAGCCTATAGACAACCTTTCTTACGTTATAGTCCAGAAGTGGCTAGGTTTGCCACAATGCTCCCCCAGAACCAAGCCGGCATACACAGTCTGATCCCAACGGATCGGCTTGGGGATGTCCGGGGCAACAACTTTCGGCTCAAGTAAGCTACGGGGTGTTCTCCGCCATCTGCTCCAACTTGGCTCAGTACTGCCCCCACCCCAAACATGGAAGCGTCTCTTCCCGGAGGGACTGGGCTTGGGTAGTCACAGGGTTAACATCAGCGGGATCCATGGGAGCATAGGCAGAAACAAGGGGGGCCAAGTCATTTCCAAGGAGAACATCAGCAGGTAAGTCCTTCTTGACCCCCACATTCACAAGTCTAGCGCCCACTCCCCAATCCAAATGTACCCTGGCAACAGGTAGGCGGAACACAGTGCCCCCTGCTACCCTCACAGCCACAGTGTCTCCAGTGTGCTGTTTCTCAGGCACCAAGTTCTCTTGAAGCAAGGTCATGGTAGCACCAGTATCCCGTAGACAACTGACCTCCTTCCCATTCACTTTAACCCGTTGCCGGTTATTCCGGTGGGCAGCTTGCACGGGGTCTGCTTCATGTAGGCTGCCCCAGCATTCTGGCGCCTCTACGTAGCGGGCCACAGGCTGAGGATTATGTGGGATTCCGCCAGCGGGTCTTCTCCAGGACTGTGCTTGATTCGCTGCGTTTAGGGGACACTCTGGTCTTTTGTGCCCTAGTTGCTTACATCCAAAGCACCGAATAGGTTGTGAGTAGCCCCGCGAATTGAACCGGGCTCTCTGAGGGTAGTTCGTGGCCGGAGGCCGTGTGGTATAGCGGTGCGCCGGGGGTTGGTAACTGGCAGCTGCTGGGGTGACTGGGGGTCTGTACTCCACTCTAGCAGTGGGCAATCGGTATACTGCTCCCCCTGCCCCTCGTACTGCCACGGATCCGCCAGTGGGTGCTGTATCCGGCACCAAATGGGGAGCTATCAGGGTTAAAGTAGCTCCCGAATCCCGAAGTCCCCGGACCGACATCACCTCATGCAGAATTCCCAGGGGTTCCTCGGCTTGGGTGCTCAACACCTCATGAGCGGCTGGCTCCGTTTGGTAATGGTGAGCAGCCGCCCTTGGGGCCAGGTTCTGTCTGACCTGGTTCCAAGCTTGTCTGCTCCGATTTTGGGTGCACTCACGTGCCATATGTCCCCACTGCTTGCAGGTGTGGCATTGTATATTAGCCCGTCCGTTGTTAGGCTGTAGTCCATGGTGCCTCCTGGCATCAAAATGCTGGTCTGCTAATCTGGCTGCTTCGGTTAAGGTGAGGGGTTTTCGATCTCTCACCCATTCTTGGGCTTCTGGGGACAAGCCGTTAAAGAATTGCTCCAACAGCATCAGTTGTCGCAATTCTTCCATGGTGGTAGCTTGGCTGGCCTGTATCCACCCCTGAGATGCTTGATCCAGCTTGTGGGCCCACTCTGCATGGGAATCTCTTTCTGGCTTGCGCAGGCCTCTAAACTTGCGCCGGTATGCCTCTGAGGTAATGGCATATCTTTCCAAGATCGCTCTCTTCACTTTAGCGTAATCCTTGCTGTCCTCCCTGGGTACAGCGCGATACGCTTCCGCTGCCCTACCGGCTAGCTTGCCTGCTAGCACCGGCACCCATACGGACTGCTCCAAATCATGTAACTCGCACAGTCTCTCAAAATCCTGTAAATACCCATCAATCTCATCCTTCTCCTCACAAAACATTTTAAATGCATGGTATGGGATTTTGGGTCTTACTGGGTTGCTGAGTGCGTCCAAAATGGATTCTGCTCGGGAGGATGCATTCCGCGGACTGTGTGCCATCACGTACTCCTGCACATCTGCCATTACCACGGATAGCATATCCCGTGGTACAGGTTGGGGTAAAAATTCCAGCCTGGTCCTCATTTCCCTCTGGTATAGGGTCTCCTCCATGGCTGCTGGAGGCGTAGCGCTGCGAGCTCTGTCTCCCTCCATCAGCTCAGCAATTAATATAGCCTTGGGTTTGCTGCTGCCTATCTTTCCCCTGGCTTCTAGCAGTTCCTTTTACGTTTGTCTCTTTAGCTTAGAATAATCCATCTCCATTCACTTCGGTCCCTGGTACTCCTTCCATCTTAGTCAGTATTGTAGTAATCCCCCTCTTCCTGAGGTTACTGGCTTGTGTAGTTGCTCTTCTGGGCGATAAGGTTCATTCCGTCGCTTGCCACCAATTGTAACGGTACCAACCGGATACCAAGGGTTAACACCAGGGAACAATGTCCTGCATAGGGAATCAGCAGTTCACAACCCAGCCAGTTTTCAGGTTTTAAACAGAATGAATTTTATTAAGGCTCATATGCCCAGTATTTATGCAGGTCTGACCCCCCCCAGAAGGGGGGTTGAAAGAATGTTGTACATTAGATGGAGGGAACACGCCCTTTTACATGATACAATAGAATACCTTGCTCAAGCTGATAACAATTTAAACACAGACACACACTTGGCTTTCCTTATCATCTAGGGTCTGCTCTCTGAGGTTGATTAAACAATGGACTGTGTATCAATAACATTAATGACAGTGCACAATAGCTGAGGCTAAAGCTGAACACAGTTAACTCTTTCAGTGCTGACAGAAGGGTCTGTCACATCTACATAGCACAATATACAGCCTATAGACAACCTTTCTTACGTTATAGTCCAGAAGTGGCTAGGTTTGCCACAAGGACGAACATCTGAATTAAATCGTTCAGCACGTCTTTCACGTAGTCTGCGATCTAACAGTGTGGCCGTTCTCATTAATGCTTCAAGAGTCTTAGGCAATTCGACTCTGGCAAGCTCATCTTTGAGACTATCAGCAAGACCCAGTCTGAATTGGTTGCGCAGTGCAACTTGGCTCCATTGGGAGTCAGAAGCGTATAACTTAAAGTCAGCGACATAGTCCTCGACTGGCCTTTTACCCTGTTTAAGATTCCTCATAGAGGATTCTGCAGTTAATTGCACATCTTTGTCCTGTTATAGGTTATCAAGTGCATCAAAGAATTCCTCTAGTGACCCCAGTAGTGGATCTTCTGTCTCACACAGGTTATCCGCCCATGAGCGGGGTTCACCTTTCATAAATGATATGATACTCAGAACCTTGACCCTCTCAGTTGGGTATGTTCTGGGTTTTAGTTGAAACAAAAGTTGACAGGAATTTTTAAACTGTCTATAGAATTTACGGTTACCAGAAAAAGGTTCAGGTAACATAACTTGGGGTTCTGGGTTATGCTCCTGAGGTGTGGGTCTAAGGCTTAATGAATCTCTTATAATAGCCCTTAGTGATTGATTCTCAAGTTGCACATCATGGACTGCTTGTGCAAGTTGATCAACTTTCTGAGACAAGTTATACACAATTTGTGGAATATCTGTTGGTTCCAATTCCATTTTTTAGGCTTAGTTATTATGTAAGGTTTATCCAATAAAGGAACACAATTACAGATACTGTTTGTAATATTATGTAAGGCAATATATAACGAAAGTAAGTTAAGGATGAATTATAATATGTATGTCTCACTGCTGGTAATGAATACCCAATAACTGTAAGGCAATCTGATCCAGCAGTGAATTTATCTAGAATGATTGTGAAATAAAACCAAACTTAATATGGTTTAATAAAGAGTTAAATAAGAATGTGCAGCAAAATTATTATGTAGCAGGAAAAAGGTCTAATCATCAGAATTGAGAGGCAAGAGGAAATGCAGTATTGATAACTTTTGAGGAGTTCAATATTGCAGAGGTAACTTCGATAACCACAATTGTTATAATAAGAAGGCAGAGACAAGATTATTAAAACTACGAAATAGCAAAATAAGAATATGAATGTTATTCCCCAGCTAAGTATGGTACTTCCAGAGATTAGTCACATTTACTACCTTATCCCATAGAGAGTTCTCCCTTTTGCCTGTCAGCAATGCGGTTTAGTGCTGAGCTGAGATGCTGAGTAGTGTAAACAGGAAGTTCCGGTTTCAGTCCGGTGGAATTCTGGGAGCTGTAGTTCAATTGCAGAAAAGAATAATAATAACGAAAAATTGGGTAAACACTTGCTGAAGAAATAATAAAGTTAGTTAAAGCTTGCCAGGTCAGTATACTTATAGTTGTTAGATGGAGGATGACTGGAAGGAATCCTGTCCTGGGAAGGAGAGCTGAGAATGGTGCAGCTTACTCGAGCAGCGATGAAAGTTTCACCTTGCAGGTATGAGAATGAGGCTTGGTACTCAGGTGTTCAAAGGAACGGATTAGAATAACTAAGCAATGATGCTTAGTTGTTCTAACTATTTAAAGGGGAAGTACCCAATCAGAAGAAAGAACGAATTAAAGGCACAGTAACCCTTACAGATCGTGACCACGGATGTCAGCCTGCTGGGCTGGGGAGCAGTCTGGAACTCATTAAAAGCTCAGGGCCTTTGGACTTGGGAGGAGTCTGCTCTTCCCATCAACATCTTGGAGTTCAGGGCGATTTACAATGCTCTATTGGCTTGGCTTCAGTGGTCCTCAGCCCAGTTTATCAGGTTCCAGTCAGACAACATAATCTCTGTGGCTTACATTAATCACCAGGGAGTAACTCAGAGTTCCTTAGCCATGAAGGAGGTTACTCGGATTCTTCAGTGGGCAGAGTGGCAACTCCATCCAGAGGTGTTTTCCAGCTTAGTCCTCAAATGGGGAGTGCTGGAGTTAGATCTGACGGCGTCCCCTCAGAATGCCAAGCTTCCAATGTGCAGTTCAAGGTCAAGAGATCCGCAGGCCGTTCTGATAGATCCTCTGGCGGTTCATTGGGTTTTCAGGTTGGCATACCTGTTTCCCCTGTTTACTCTCCTTCTACAAGTCATTGCTCGTATAAAACAGGAGAGGGCATTTGTGATTCTAATAGCCCCTGCATGGCCTCGCAGGATATGGTTTGCAGACCTAGTGGAGATGTCATCTCTGCCACCTTGGAGACTACCTCTGAGGAAGGACCTCCTGATTCAGAGTCCCTTTCTTCATTCAAATCTTGTTTCTCTGAAGCTGACTGTTTGGAGACAGTTTAATTCTGTCTAAGCGTGTTTTTTCCGAGTCAGTAACTGAGACCATGATTCAGGTTCGCAAGCCTGTTACTAGAAAAACTTACCATAAGATATGGCATAAATATCTTTATTGGTGTGAATCCAAGGGCTACTCTTGGAGTAGAATTAGAATTCCTAGAATGTTATCTTTTCTTCAGGAAGGGATTGTCAGTCAGTACCCTGAAGGGTCAGATTTCTGCTTTATCAGTTTTACTACATAAACATTTGGTGGATGTGCCAGATGTGTAATCTTTTTGTCAGGCCTTGGTCAAAATCAGGCCTGTCTTTAAGACTGTTGCTCCTCCTTGGAGCCTTAACCTTGTTCTTAAAGTTTTACAGCTGGCTTTGTTTGAGCCGTTGCATTTCATAGACATTAAGTTGTTATCTTAGAAGGTTTTGCTTCTTGTTGCTATCTTTTCTGCTCGAAGAGTCTCGGAACTCTCAGCTCTGCAGTGTGATTCCCCTTATCTTATTTTCATGCTGAAAAGGCGGTTCTTTGTACAAAGTTAGGTTTCCTTCCTAAGGTTGTTTCTAATAGAAATATCAATCAGGAAATTGTTGTTCACTCTCTGTGTCCTAATCCTTCTTCTTCCAAAGAACATTTGTTACACAATTTGGATGTTGTACATGCTCTTAAATTTTACTTACAGGCGACGCCGACTAAGGATTTTTGCCAGTCCTCTGCCCTCTTTGTCTGTTTCTCTGGGAAACGTAAAGGTCAGAAAGCTACTGCTACTACTCTTTCTTTTTGGTTACGAAGTATAATTCTTTGGCTTATGAGACTGCTGGACAGCAGCCTCCTGAGAGAATTATGGCTCATTCCACAAGATCTGTTTCCTCTTCTTTGGCTTTCAAAAATGAAGCTTCTGTGGAATAAATTTGCAAGTCTGAAACTTGGTCTTCTCTACATACTTTTTCCAATTTTTCCAAATTTGATACTTTTGCCTTGGCTGAGGCTTCTTTTGGGAGAAAGGTTCTTCAAGCGGTGGTACCTTCTGTTTAGGACTGCCTGTCTTGTTCCTCCCTATGTATCCGTGTCCTCTAGCTTGGGTATTGGTTCCCAACAGTAATTACTCAAGCCGTGGACTCACCATATCTTAGGAAAGAAAAACAAAATGTATGCTTACCTAATAAATGTATTTATTTCCGGATATGGTGAGTCCACAGCCCCACCCTTTATTTTAAGACAGTTTTTCTTTTGACTATAACCTCAGGCACCTCTACACCTTGTGTTACTCCTTTTTCTCTATTTCCCTTCGGTCAAATGACTGGGGGTTGTGGGTAAGGGAGTGATACTTAGCAGTTTAACTGTAGTGCTCTTTGCCTCCTCATGATGGCCAGGAGTGATATTCCTAACAGTAATTACTCAAGCTGTGGATTTACCGTATCCGGAAATAAATAAATTTATCAGGTAAGCATACATTTTGTTTATTTCGACAAATACTCTCATAACAAAATAATATATCAATATGTAAATTGATATATTTAAAAAAGAGGATATGTTATTAGTACGATTGATTGCTTAAAGGGACACTGAACCCAAATTGTTTCTTTCGTGATTCAAATAGAGCATGCAATTTTAAGCAACTTTCTCATTTACTCCTATTATCAATTTTTCTTCATTCTTTTGCTATCTTTATTTGAAAAAGAAGGCATCTAAGCTATTTTTTTAGTTCAGACCATGGACAGCACTTGTTTATTGATGGATGAATGTATCCACCAATCAGCAAGAACAACCCAGGTTGTTCACAAAACATGGGCTGGCATCTAAGCTTACATTCTTGCATTTCAAATACCAAGAGAATGAAGAAAATTTGATGACAAAAGTAAATTAGAAAGTTGCTTAAAATTGCATGCTCTATCTGAATCATGAAAGAAAAAATATGGGTTCAGTGTCCCTTTAATACAAAAGTAATATTTAAAATATATTTTTTTTATCACTATCTTCTATCTGCATTATTCATATATATTTATTTACATTTTAACATTGCTCATTGTCAGATTTAGATGTTCATATATGCACACTCTTTGATTTATTGATATCAATAACAAATTAAATTTTTTTTGGAGGTTTCGTACCCAATACTATTGCAAGACAATCTCTCATTATATAAGACCATTAGCATAATAAATAAATAGAATATGCAAATAATCAATTATAATAAATAAGCAAAATATATAACAATCTTAGAAAGCTTTTTTTATATCAAACATTGTTTGTTCAGAATAGCATTAGATAAGTATTGGTTAAAATACATTACTATAACAACGCTATTACTATTAACATGTTTTAATTTTGTAATATAGCCTATTATTTGGAACTGTATTATGCAATGATAACGTATATTTATTTTGCATTTTAAATATCTAGACTAATTAATGTACATAATCGAACTTGAATAGTAAAATGATAGATTCTTTGCATAGTTCATACTTACTTGTATCACAAGCGGTCTTGTTGTTGTTTTGTATCAATTTCTTTTATGAGGATGCCGATTACGCATGCGCGTCTCATGAACGAGCATAAGGGAGAAACTGCGCTATCAAAGCTTCAACGCATGCGCATAAATATTGTGTGATGTTTACAGAAAGTGGCTTATTTCCCCCGGAGGGAAATCGGCCATTGGTGGATTGAATAGGACTAGCCTGTTAATCACTTATAGAAAATGGCGGGCGAAGCATAGAAGTGTACTGGAGGCTATTTAGAAGGTAAAAAAAAAACCTTAATTAGTGAGATGTATAAAAATTGATGAATGAAGGTTGAGCTAGCTTCTGTTAAGGTATCGAACCACGTTAGCGAGTCACCCAAACTTGACCTTCACTTTAAATTAAAGTGTATGGTTAAATTAGGAAAATCCACTTACCAATTTTGTTCTGAGTAAAGGTTATAGCTATGTTGGTCAACTTTATAGAGTCCACATTCTTGCGATCCCCTGCAAGCCCCCTTGCTATTCTTTTTTTTCCTTACATTTACCTATTCCAGCCAATCTCAGCTGTTGTCGTCTGACTCTCTATATTCAATGCAGAGTTTCTATGGCCAAATACTGTATGTGCACAAACATTCTTCTGGCTAGAAGCCATCAACCAATTATATTAGTTTTAGCCCTGACGTCACTATGCCCGTGTACTAGAGTCCCAACACATGTGCAACCTTTTTGTATTAGCAAATAATCGTTATCTTTTATAAAAAAAAAATTACATACCAGATGTTGATTACATTTTTTCATTGACTTACAAATATTAATGCTCGTTTTATTATAGGGGGATGACTTGCTCCATGTTTTCCTTCATACATTCCATCCAAGTAAACAGTGAGTCTCATGATCAACTGTTTACTTGGATGAGATAGCTGGAGATTTAGAGCACGACCGGCTCAGGAGCACGCATATTACTGTTCATTCATCTAATTTTTTTCCACCCACATTCTTTTCAATAGCTACTCTGTGACATGTGGAGTGGCCCCGCCCACTAAACATGTCACATCAGTGAAGATTGGAAAATCTAATTGAATTATTTTAGACCATTTCGTAAGATAGAGAGTATCTAATAGAGGGTGAGTTTGCCATAATGAAGGATAGATTCTACCTAAATGACAGGCATAATCTATTAGTTGAAGAAAATAAAAATTTTGTTGGTTTTTAACCAACGGAAATTTTATTTGGAACCTTGCAAATGTAAATAATTTTTTGGTTACTGGATCAAACTAATTTTTTATCAATAATGTATGGTTATTGGTCCATGATGAAAAGACATTTGTGGAGGAGCCAAGTGGAAAGCCCAAAATAGCCATTTACCGGAAGCCACTTTGAAATATTTACATTAGTATCGAGTCTTCTCATAACCATTCTCCAAACCTTGAGAAAATCTCTATAAAGAGGATAAGCATATATATCATTCCCCAGATCTTTAGCTAAGTCATGTATCAAAAAATTAAATGAATGGGGAAAACAAAAGAATTCCTCTAATGGTCTATGTGAGAACCTATTAGTCTGATGTAACCAGTCAATGGGAAGCCTCGGTATTGCAGCATAATTGTAACTATTCAGGTTTGGTAGGGCCTAGCCTCCTTTAAAGTATGGAAAGTATAAATTAGAGAGTTTGATCCTTGGTTTCTTTCCAGACCATAAAAAATATCTTAAGTCTCGGGAAAACAATAGAAGATCTTGCCGAACAAACCGCTACTATTTGCAATGTCTCTCAACACACACATGGTAGCGGTTTGTTCGGCAAGCTAACGGACACTGTCTACACTAGAAGCAAGGTTTGCTGAAATCGTAAGCACTGATGAACATGCTGGAGGTCTAAAAAAGTGCCATTTATATCCTTATATGTGTTCCCGAAGAGGACCGTGAGTGATTGGCTGAAATACTTGTCTGTGCATGCATGTGCTTTATTCTCAGCCTGATTGTTTTATGTGATTCTACTAACTGTGGGAGGCTACAAGAATGCAGTCTTTGGATAATCCTCTACGCAAGTGTTTTCTGGACACATTCTTGCTTTATACGCTTTGCTGCTTTGGCTTACTAGCAGTCTCTGCCATCCTGCTAACTTTTCTCTGACTGTCCACTGTGCATGAATAAGTATACTTTCTTGCATCTGATTACTGCCTAGGTACACAAACTGCCTTGCCTGTACCTCAAATATATCTATGTACATGCAGCTTTGAATATGCTAATCTACCTTATTGCTAATGTGTATATGACTTGCATGCAGCATGCTATATTTGGTGTTCTCATGACAACTTAGATCCCTGTTTTTATCTCCCCCCAGGTCATACCTCCCAGTTCCTTTGGGGGGGGCTTCTGAGTGCAGTTGGGTGTAGTTGGTCTGAGTTCTACCATTATAGTCGCTACCTCTACACATTCTTGCTTATAGCACGTGCAGATATTTCAGCGCTCTGTATTCTCACTTGGCCGGTCTTTGTTTTAGTTCTATGTTTTGTGTTTTTTTGTGTAGCATTGATGCTTTTAAATGTTGTTTGCTTTGATGATGCATGCTAGACTGCAATATACTTGTTCATAACGCTGTGGCTATCTAGTTTTTTACCTTTTCTATACTTAATATTTACTTTTTATATGATCAATTGGAGCTGTCTGATTTTTACATAAGAGTGCTGAATTCCCTGTTTTTTAATAGTTTGACTATGCCATGAGTCACTCTATCTCTACTAATATATCTTTTTGATACAAATATTATTTTGATTGACTATTTTCTTCCATTGAACTTAGAACAAACTTTTGATTACAAGCTGTGTTTTACAAATACCCATAGCTCTGGAATATGATGACCAATTTGGCTAAAATGTGACAGATTAGTAATTAGTGGCAATCGCTGCACAACTTCAGCAGTTTACAAAAAATGAATAAGAAGCAAAAGCAATTTTTTTTTAACTTCAAGACACACTATGAAAATGTTAGCCATGGCTATAACTCAAAGAACAGAATGGATAGGACTGATGTTTAAATGTATTTTAAAAGTATTTTAAATTCAGAAAATGAGTATGCTTTTAAGAACATTCTCTCCACTGTGACTTCAGCATAGTCCCTGATAAATAATAAAAGCAAACGATGTTCGTTATTGTCTAGTCCAGGTATGCAAATACTATTGACCAATAAAGTAAAGTATGAATTGAATTGTATGTTTTCCTTGTAAATACTATTTTAGCCACTTTAAAGCCCTTAGGATATTACTGTCAGAACTGATTTTGAACATCAGACATTGCAAAACGTTTTTGCTCTGCATTGTATTGATTATGCCTAGTAATTTTTAGATGGCAAAAGGATTAACTTAATTATGTTCATAACATTGATACAAAAAAGGCTAAGCTTTGATCTCAAAGCAGGACTGTCTCTCATATTCATCTTGTCCCAAGAGTTCTGGCTTTCAAAGCAAAACACAATTATGAAGCTTCACAGAGTACATTTTCTCAGATCGTTATTACTTTATAACTGATGTTACAAAACTTTTTGCCATAAATATCTCAAGTTTTACCCAAAATAGATCTGTGTATTTTGAGGGATGTCATATACACACATGGGATGTTTGGCAAATGTTTTACAACACCCTTAAAGAAGATCTACAATGTGAAGTGTCATACACTAGTGGACTTTCAGAAATGTAAAGTTTACTGATCATAGATAATATTCATGTATAAACATGTGGAATGATAATCCATTAAAGATGTCTATCTATCAATCTATCTATCTATCTAATATAAAAATAGATTAAAAATGGTTCTAAAAAAATAACACAAAATGAGTAATTATTTGCCTTTATTTTCAATTCTAATGTTATCTCCTTTACAACAACAACAAAAAATCCTAAGGCAGTAAACCAGACTAAAAATGCTTTAAGCCTTAATTGAAAAGCTTGATTAAATTAGTTTAAGAAATCATGAACTGCAAAAAGTAATATCTTTTATTATAAATGGAAAAATAGATAGTACTGTACCCTTTAAGGAAAAATTTATAAAATAATGGCAGTTGTTTTTATGTGTACTTAGTTAAATGTAAATCAAGCAAAAAAATACAAAAAAAAAAAAAATACTTCTAATTAAAACACAAATTTTAAGTCACATCTGCCAAACTCAATCAAATATTTTAGCTCAAATACAAAAGATATTGTAATAATCACTATTATTTTTTTTATCAATAATGCTAATTATTGTTATTTAAATAGGGATAACATAATACAGGTGTTTTATATTGTACGCTATGGAGTCTGACAATCTATGTAATTAATCAAAGGCTATTACATGTTTATTGCATTTAATGTATTTGGTAAACACACGTTTATTTCTATGTTACAACACCAGCTCTGTAAACTTAAAATGCAGAATAAGATATGTGAAGATATATTTTTAAAAACAGCACATGTTGATTAAAATTGGAAGTATTTTCTATTAACTAAATTTAACATCTTTTTATGCATGCAATTTGATTTAAGAAAATAATTGTTAAAATGCCATCATTCTGCATTACAGCTAACGTAATTAACCTTTTAAATCTGTAATCACTTTCTGTTGAGTACATTAAAAACGGCTCACAATTTTAAAAATGATTCTTCATATATTTATACAAAAAACAATGTAGCCTACCAAAACTGTAATTTTTTCATTATTCTCTGTCTGAGGCTTCTACATTTTAATTACATTTTTCAAACCTTTAGTATTTTGGCATATACCCCAATATATGCTTTCCTAATTTTGGTATAAGCTATAGTCTAATATTGCAATATAATTCTAATAGGTATTTTAAAATCTGATGAAAAATATATCCCATTTATTTTTACTCCTGAGCAGCCTGGGTGAATATTTTGTGGAAAAATAAACCAGTTAACAGGATTGTGGAATTGTAAACTCAAATTATTTTTTATGATTCAATTGTGAAATCTTTAAAAGAAACTATTTTGCCAAAGGCTATCAAGTCATGCAAAAACATTAAACTTTATATTGTTCAAAAAGTCTTCTTTTTAATATGCCTTCACAGAGTGTGAAATAACTTAATAATTACTAGAATTGTTAGGCCCTTAGTTTGATGATTTTAGGATATATATATATATATATATATTATTTTTTTTGCAAAACCACACTTAAATATTAATAATATAAACCTGAATATTATGTTATGAAACATTTATGAGTAAGTAATATATACACAGGCAAACAGATACTTACATAAATACATAAATGGAATACAGCACAATCAATATATATATATATATATATATATATATATATATATATATTGTGTAGCTAATTTTCATCATCCAGTTAAATAGTTATGAAAAATCTCCTTGAAACAGTATCTCTCAAACATTTTCAACTTTTTATTAAAACTTTTAATTATTTATTATTTATTTATTTTATTTTTTATTTTATTTTTTACTTGCAATTATTTTAAATATCCACAGAATCTGGTGTTTTAAGAAATTGTGAAGCTGTACAATGATAATGCTGAACATGAATGTTATTTATCTGAAAGAAATGTGTTAATTTTTCTTATTTCTTTTGTAATAATTGAAAAAATAGCGATCTTTTGGCCTTGAATTCATCATAACTAAATACAATACTCAGCTGCTAGAAGATATAAAATAACAGATGTAAGAACTGCTTATTTATTATGTACTGTAAGTGTCATGTTTTATGGAAAATTTGTAAAACATATAGCTTGCATTTATTTTGTTATCTACATTTTTGGTGGTTACATGTTAAAAAGTATTTCTAAAAATGTGTTTACTAAGAATTAGCCAAAATAATACAAATTTATGTCAGAGTACAGTTTCAGGAACAGTGTTATAATGTAAGCTTACTTTACAAAACTGACTCCAAAGACTTAATTTATTAGTTGTCTGTCGGCAATATGATTAAAGCCGATTTTTCAATAATAATATATGTCATCTGGTACACATCAAAGTACATGCCAACATCTGGTATAAACTCAAAAGTTTTGATAAGATAAAACTTAAGTCTATTAAAAGTATTATTTTTTGTGCTGTTAAACTCAAAGGACAGCAATGTCACAATACACTTTGTACTATAAATTAAAGTCCTGTACTATATTGTTATAATTTAAGAAATGCAACAACATTTTTCCATGTTTACCATTCCTTTATGAATACACTATTTTTCATTATGGTTAGAGATTATTAAATTGAACACTAAGACATTTCCATAGTGGAATATATATGATGATAAGACCTTTTAATTTGTATATATTCATAAAATAAAGTGATTCTATTAAACATGAATTTATGAATTTGCAGGCACACAAACAACACACAGAAATACACACACACACACAGTCCCTTAAACTGCAGTACAATAGCTTTATGCTATATATTAAATTATACATTTGTCACTGTATTCTGGCAATGGAGAGCAAACCTGTTTCCCAGTCTCGGAATGCCAAACTTTTAGGGAACTTACCTCTAGAATCTTTATTATATGGTAATGGTTATGATTCCCACTTATGTACCAATCAAAGTCTATATTGGATTTTTAACATATTTTCCAGTATTAAATGGCCTAAACTCATATTGGTTGGGTAAGATCAGCATTTGTGGATATGAGGGGTGTAATGTAAGTTAAAAAGGAAATTGTTCATTCTCATCATTGAGATGTCTAAAATAAAAATAAAAATAGAACTACTTTTCTTTATTTTCCCACTTGACTGAAAGCCACAGATTATAATAGTGATTTTGACCTTTTTATAGTGTGTCTAAAGCATTCAAATTACTTCAATTCAATTCCAGTTTGAGAACATGACCTCTCATGCTAACTTATCACTGTCCATGAATAAGCTTTCCATTTTGTTCTGTTAAATCCCTTGATACATTTTAAGGTTTATATCATAAACCAACACCCATACGTCACTTTCTGTTCTCCTCCATGTTCGTGTGAATGATATCTATCAACAATGCAGACTGTATATAACTGGTTTAATAGATAATTTGTTAAAGAGAACATATTGCAAGACACAATATAAGGTCATTTGCAGTATAAAATGGCATTTAGCAGGGCATAAACATCAAGCTTGTATAGTGTTGAAGGACCTTTGGCAAACACACTGAAGGTCACAGCTCTAGCCCATTGTTCAAGCCTTTGAATTTGACTTTAAGTAACTTGAGAAAACTTAGATTTAATTCCATAAAATCTGCAAAAACTGCGGAGGCTTGCCTAAAAGAATATTAATGAAACTAACATTAAAATGAGAAATAATACTTACAGCTGCAATAACACTAGAATGTTTGACAAACATAGGTAATTTTGGTCTCATACTAGCTTTTATTACGCATTTGTATGTTTTTTTTCTTTAATATACTAATTTAGTAATTCATATTAGTAGCAGTAGATCATTTAAAAACTAATGGGTTTTTTTCTCTCTAAGATTTAGGTTTGATACCATAAATGTTCTCAGTCATTTCAAATACTTACATTCAAAAATTAAGATCACTAATTAAATGTGGGGATAAATTGATTCACCCACATTCAGCAGATAACGATCAATTTACTTGACTAGGCAGATACTTAATAAGTAATGTGTCTGGGAGGAAAAATACAATAAAAGTTAACCCCTATGGTTTGGTTCCTGGGAAACACTATAGAACAAAAAAAAGTATATGGTAAATGGATGTTTAGGGTTCAGCCTCATTTATATATAATTATATATTATATATATAGCCTCATTTATATATAATTATATATATATTTATATATAGTTCCTAAAGTATATCAGTCTGATCCTGTCTAACAAGGTCAGTCCAGTCCCAAAATACTAGGTAATTCTCCTCTGAGCAAGGTAAATGGCAACCCCAGATCGTTTCAGCCTCCTTTGGGCATCGAATAACATTACTCTGCTTGTATCATATAGTATCTTACAATCACATCTATTTTTGTATGCATATGCTTTTATTTTAGTGTAATTAGTGCTTATTTTGACAACTTTTAGTTTAAGAGAAAAAAATTGTGAGATCTGCTGGGAGAAAGTGTTTACAGAATACTCAAGACCCGGAGGAGAAATTTCAGCTACACCCAGGGATTCCCTGTTCAGGCCACTAGAAAGGGCGGGGAAGCTAATTTACAAAATAATACACTATTATAAATACAAATTTCACAGCATGTTTTGCTTGTGCAGTGGAGTTTTATTACAATTTCTACTGTGCACCTTAAATTGTTGCTTTCATGCACAATTTTAATACGAATTTTAATTTTTCCTTCGCAGAACAATTTTATGACAGAGGAAGCGTTCTGTGAAACGCGCGTCAGGGGTCCAGCAGGAGCAGCCGTGTCTCTCCTGTCTGCCTTTTTAAAACTGCTTACCTAAGTTGTAAACTTAATACTATGGTTCAACAATAAGAGATACCTAATCCTGGTGCCCACTGTACTAGATGTTTAAAAATTAAAAGTAATTCAGCCCTCGGATTGTAAGGGCTTAGCTTATTCTATATTGCAATATCAGTGGGCCCATGTTTATTAATGGTGAATGAATATTTGAACCTCTAATTCTTACCTTAAAACTAGGTTTAAGTGCTTTTATATTCTTCTGCTACTGTGTGAATGTGTGTTCCTAGTTTATATAATAAAGATTTAAAGTATGAATGGTATGGAACTTTTTAAACAATTTTCCTTGGAGTAATATTGATATTGATTTTGTGGAATTCAATGCTACAAACTTTATTGTATTCCTTATACAATTAGTTTAACTAGTTGGTTGTACAAATGCTATGATTTATTATTGTAACAAATAAAGGGCACTTTCATTCATGAAGTATAAGATACTTCATGTAGAAAGCTCCTTAATTTGATACAATCGATCGCCGTTTTTAGCTGCTACAGCATTTTTTTGGCTAAGAGGTGACGTTTTCACCTCTTAGCCAATAGCCAGGAGCAAAACTACAGGGGGTGCAGAGGTTGCAATTGCGACTGGGCCCCCAAGGGTGGGGGCCCAGCTTTTAACAAAAACGTTGACCTGCCACTGCCTGCAATGATATCATGTGAGTGTGACATGATGCTTCACTAGTGTCTCTGACTACAGGGGTTAGTGTTTCTGTTTTACCGATTGGTGTTTATGTGTGTGTGTGTGTGTGTACGTGTGGATGTATGTATGTGACTGTGTGTGTGTATTTATGCATGTATGTGTGTGTGTATGTTTGTGAAACCAGCAAATTACAGACCTTGTTACTACAGCATGGGGGGGCAGGAGGTAAACAGTGTCAGTCTATACAGTACCACTATATACAGTACAGGGGGGCTGGACCATGTCACAGACTACTGTGGTCACTTTATAATGTACTGAGGTGGGTAGGGTCAGGCAAGCCATCTCACTGGCAGATTACAGACTTTGTCACTGACTCACTATATACAGTACTAGTGGGTTAAGCAGTGTCACTATACACAGTAATAGGGGGTCAGACCATCTCACACACTGTGGGCACATGGTACCTCCTTTTACAGACATGTAATCTGATTCACATTTTTTTTCTGTGTTAAATGTAAAAAAAAAAAAGATATGTATCAAATCAATCAATATGTATCACTTTTTGGGGGTGGGTGGGGCCCTTCTTAGATTCTTGCACCTGCGCCCTGTGGTTTCTAGTTACACCTCTGCCAATAGCCATGCGTTAAATCCGGCTTGGTGCCCATGGGAGATGAATTTACCGCACAGCTATTGGCTAAGAGTGAAAACGTCACCTCTTAGCCAAACAATTTTTAGCCGTGCGCTGCTGTAGGAGCTAAGAACGGCGACCAATTGAATCAAATAAAGGCGCTTTCTACATGAATTATCTTATACTTCATGAATGAAAGTGCCCTCTATTTGTTTCAATAGTAAATCCTAGCGTTTGTACAACGCTAGGATTTACTTTCACTTTAACTGAAAGATGCAATTCTCATACATTTTATACTCAGCTTGTATAACAACTCATTGGAAACACATTAAGGGAAAACAATTTTACAGTACACTGGCCCTTAATGATTCAGGTATAGCATGTACTTATAAACAACTTTCCAATTTATCTTTATTGTCAAATTTGCTTTCTTCTCTTGGTATCCTGTGTTGAAGAGTAAAGCTAGGTAGGCTGATAGAGGGTTAGGAGTGTGCACGTGTCTATAGCAGTCTATGGTAGCAGTGTTTGTAACTATGTATAACATTACAATAAACAATGATGCCAACACTGCTGCCAGATGGCGAAAGAAACGTGCATACTCCTGAGCTCACCTAATAGGACCCCAAGAGAAATAAGCAATATCAATAATAGAAGTAAATTGGAAAGTTGTTTAAAATTTCATCCTCCATCCAACTAATTTAATATTAATTTTACTTTACTGGCTCATTAACTTAGAGAACTGTGCCCTATGTGTTTAACCCCTGCGAGTCAGCTCAAGAGAAACAATACACTACTGGGAGCTAGCTGAACACATCTAGTGAGCCAAAGACAAGTTTTATGTGCAAAGCCACCAATCGCCAGCTAGCACCCAGTAGTGCATTTCTGCTGCTGAGCCTATGTATGCTTTAGATACCAAGATAGTAAAGTAAAATTACATTTTTCTTTAAAATTGCGTAATCTGAACCATGAACGTTTATTTTTTACTTTCATGTCCTGGGCTTGTCCCATTTGGCCAGATGCAGTACCCGGTCCGGTATGAGAGTGCAGTTCCCTTCCGTGTTTTGTATATGTCTAGGGTGATTACATATTCCTGTGCACCCTTCCCTCGTTCCCAGTTTGTTTGGATTTGAAAGCTTGCATTGTGTGGCTGTTTTAGGGTCCCAGGTATTGGAAAGGACCTTGACGAGGTACCTGGGCTAGTCCCATTTGGCCAGATGAGGTAACTAACCTTTCCATTTTTGCTTTTAAATCTTAGCTGAGAGCTTGTAAGTGAGTGCTGGGTTTTCTCTGTGTGTTTTATATATATATATATATATATATATATATATATATATATATATATATATATATATATATATATATATATATATATATAAATCTTTGCTAGCTTTTAAAATTGTTGAAACATTTCGGTACTTTAAAAAAGTAAAAAAGTACAGGAGTGTATTTAAACTTATACCTATATTTCCTATGTATCCTGTGTTTAATATTTAATATCTCAGAAATGTATAACATTGTGAGTATGTATGTTTAAAAAACTTGTTGAGATTATTGGCATTTTTAATCATTTTATTCAGTTATCCCTCCATGTAGATTACCCTTAATGACTGTCAGCTGTTTCTAAGACATATTTCACACCTAAGACTTTCTTCAATTAGGTATACCAATTTGGTTGGTTAAGACTTGAAATTCCCAGCTGTATTTCACAGATTGCAAGTTGGTTATTAAAGGAAGACTTTACAACTGATTTTATAGCCAATTTGGAGATTTTTCAACTAAAGCTGACTTAGGGCTAAATTTATTAAGCTGCATTTTTTTGGCTATGCGTTTGCATAAGTGAGTCTGCTGCCACATACTTAAAGGGACACTGAACCATTTTTTTTTTCTTTCGTGATTCAGATAGAGCAGCCAATTTTAAGCAACTTTCTAATTTACTCCAATTATGAATTTTTCTTCGAACTCTTGCTATCTTTATTTGAAAAAGAAGGCATCTAAGTTTTTTGTTCAGGACTCTGGATAGCACTTTTTTTATTGGTGGATGAATTTATCCACCAATCAGCAAGGACAACCCAGGTTGTTCACCAAAAATGGGCCGGCATCTAAACTTACATTCTTGCATTTCAAATAAAGATACCAAGAGAATGAAGAAAATGTGATAATAGCAGTAAATTAGAAAGTTGCTTAAAGGGACACTCAAGTCAAAATTAAACTTCATGATTCAGATAGAGGATGTAATTTTAAACAATTTTCCAATTTACTTCCATTAACAAAATGTGCACAGTCTTTTTATATTTACCCTTTTTGAGTCACCAACTCCTACTGAGCATGTGCAAGAATTCATAGACTATACGTATATGCATTTGTGATTGGCTGATGGCTGTCACATGATACAGGGGGAGTGGAAATAGACATAACTGCAATTTATTTAACAAAAATCTACTACTCATTTGAAGTTCAGACTAAGTGCTATTGCATTGTCTTCTTATCATGCATTTGTTTATTATGCAAATCTACAATGTTGACTGGTCCTTTAAAATTGCATGCTCTATCTGAATTACGAAAGAAAACATTTGGGTTCAGTGTCCCTTTAAAAAGCAAAAACCGAGAAGAGGGGCGGAGCCTGGAGGGACCAAGAAATGGCCGCATAAGTGTGGAGCTCCAGGCAGTGTAAAACTGTAAACAAACAGAAAGACCTGAAGATGGAAGCTGGAGGAGCCTAGGATCATCAGGCTAAGGTCCGGTGTATAGGGGCCATCAGCGGCGACTAAAAAGGGGACAGCAAAGAGAGCTAACGCTTACTTAGAGAAGCGTGTGAGTCGGAGCTGCAGAAAACCCAGCGCGCAAGCAGAAGCCGGAAGGCCACGTGGAGGAGACACAAAAATAAGCTGAGACCCCGATGTGAGGTAACAAAGTATAGCAGCTGGGGACCTCTCATAGCGGGCATAGATAACCAAATGAGCCACAAAAAAATAGACATGCACTAAGGCGGGAGCGCAACATTGGTAGTGATGTGTAAAATGGCGCCATATTAAATTGAAAGGAGCAGGAAGAAGAGCAGCATTGCTTACAGTGGCAAATGATACAACAATTAAGGGACATACCGCTGGCAGCAGAATAGGAGAGGGGTCAGTTGTTGAGCCAATTAAGCAACTGAGGCTTCTAAGGAGTGGTCAATAGGGGCACTAACTACACGAGTAGAGAAACAAAACCAAGATGAGGCATATCTTTACTGTTCCTACATAAGGAGTATGAGTGTCATTAGAGTGCACTGAGATCCCGATAACAAAGTCTAAATAAAAGTCACAGAGTTCTAATAACAGGGATCAAGGACATTTCTTAAAAAAAAAAAAGACAGTACTGCAAGCAATATTATAACGGTAAACTGGAAAAAGGGTTTTATCATCAGCTGCATATTTTCAATATGACGACAAAAAGGAACTCAAAGGCCACGCCACTAGGCAAACAAAATACAGCCCCTATATTTTTTAAGCCTAATAGAGGAGAAAAATCTCCAGAATCACTTTCACCCAGATCTGAAGGAGGGCAGGCTGATACCATAGGTGATTTAACGGACTTAAATACTCAGGCCCCATTAACAAGAGCTGACTTGGGCAATCTGGTATCAAAACAAGATATCTCCAGTAATTTTGAAAAGCTTCTTGAGAAGATGGAAACCTTACAAAACACAGTTACCAATAGCCTAAATGATCTTAAACAAGAATTGGGTGATCTGGGATCCAGAGTATACTCTCTTGAAGAGAATGGGGATGCTTTGGCGGATGGATTAAATGAAATTGTAAACCAGACACAGGCCCAGAGACAAGACATAGAGGATATCTATGATAAGTTAGAAGATTTGGAGAATAGGAGTCGCCGTTGTAACATAAGGTTGAAAGGTGTACCAGAGGCGGTGACTCCTAAAGAATTGAATAACTATCTGAGCAGCTTATTCCATGGAATTACAGGAAGTGAAGATGAGACTAAATTTCAAATGGAAAGGGCTCACAGAGCATTACGACCGAAGCCTAAGGGAGAAGAGCCACCGCGTGACATCATTATTAAAATGCTCAAATATCAGGATAAGGAAGAAATACTGACAGCAGCCAGGAGAAACCCTACATTCAAGCACCAAGGAAATGTGGTCCAGTTTTTTCAGGACTTATGTTTAAGAACCCTGCAGAGAAGGGGTGCCCTCAGGCCCCTTACCTCGCAACTAAGGAAAGCCCAGATACCATACAGATGGGGATTCCCTTTCGCTCTGCATGTTACTTGGGAAAACAAAGTGGTTTCTATCAGAGAGCCGGAAGAAATGCCGGACATATGCAGAAAATTGAAATTGGATACTTTAGACATACCTCAACAACCCGTCCCAACAAGATCAGGGGAGAAAGAAAGACCATCTTTCCAGAGGAGATGGACCAAAATGCCGGAAAAGAAGCGGAAAACTTGAATTTATCGAGTTCACCTTGCTAAAAGAAGGAGGAAGAGAAGTGGATTACAGGTCTAGAGAGGGTTGGGGATACCCCAATCTTTTCGGATGATAAATAATCTTCTAAGCATAGGAGAATTAACATTGATCTTACAAGGACAGTTCCAGTCATCGGACAGATGAGTATAAGTTTATGTTGTTTAAAGTGTTTTGCTGTTTTTTTTTGTTTTTTTTTTATGCTCCAGGCTACAGAGACAGAGACCAGGGTTTGTTCTCTTCTATCCCTTAAAAATATGATACAAACTATCTGGACTGTTGCAAAGGATATGGACATAAAGGGTGAGGAAAGATGTTGCTAAGGACAATGATTGACCACCCTCTTGTACAGAAACCAATTGATGCTCTGATTAAGGGAGATGACTATCACTGCGACTCCATTAGAGGAGGACGCAGGAGGGTTTATAATAATTGTTTATGTTGTCATCCGTAGCATAAAGACACTCTAGCTGTGATAAGTACTAATCAAAAGGTTATTAAGTAAGGTTAAAAAGACACATTATTTACACTGCCTGTGTCGGTAATTATAATGTATTCTGTTATTAATGTATTGAAAGTTATTGTTTTTATGTTATGTTTGGGTATGTTTACAATTGTTTATTGCCAGGGGATGCCAGTTAAAAATAGTGAGGTGACCGAGAAGGTGCTAAGGTCAAGAGAAGAAGGTAGACTGAGGTTGTACGATGAGGGATGGGGCTTTTACTACACACTAGATATTCATAAACAGACAGAAAAGAGAGAACAGAGAAGGGGGAAGAAAGTGAATAATAATGGCGAATAACTTTGTGCTCATCTCGCATAACGCGAGAGGTCTCAATTCAGACATCAAAAGAAAGACGGCCATGTCACAGTACCTGAAAAATAATCTTCTTACAAGAGACGCACTTTGTAAAATCAACTATTCCCAAATTCTGGTCGCATCACTTCCCAACCCACTTTCATGCTACGGTAGAAACTAAGAAAAGGGGGGTGTCAATCTTGATACATAGATCATTAGATTTTGAACTAGATAAGGTGATAAGGGATAAGGAGGGACGATATGTGGTAGTCCAGGGAGCGATACAGGGCACGAAGGTAACGCTGTGCAATGTGTATGCCCCAAACGAATCGCAGAATCTGTTCTTCTCGGGACTATCTACATTACTCACGCAGTGGTCACACACCAGATTAATAGTAGCTGGGGACTTTAATGTTAATATGTCTTCTTTTGGTGGACCGGAGACTTCAAAAATTTCAAGTAAACAACATAGACACAATAGTGTTATCAAGTCAATCCGGGGCTCTTTGGAGGAGCAGGGTCTGACCGATTCTTGGGAGGCTTTGGGTAACTCAACACACGACTACACTTACTATTCACCAGCCCATAAGACGTACACGACACTTGACTATATATTTGTCAGTCAGATTTTGGTTCCGAACTTGGTACAATCACAAACTCAAACTTGTGTATGGTCTGACCACTCACTGATACTCTTGGAACTGGCGGGATTAATACACTTCTCCAGACAAAGATCTTGGACTTATAACCCAACTCTGATGAGAGATCCCGAGATATTTGGTAGAATGCAAACAGCATTGTCTGAGTATTGGGAGGTAAACGAAAGATCAGTGGACAACCCGTTGGTGGTTTGGGCGGCTCACAAAGCTGTAGTGAGGGGACTATTGATAAAGGAAAAGGCACTGCAGACCAAAAAATTAACGGCACTAGCTAATACACTAACAAAGGAAATAGAACATTTAGAGATAGAACATCAACGTACATTATCTGAAAGAATATATAAGAGTCTGGTTTTAAAAAGAAGGGAGTTGGCAACCTTGTTAAATGATGCCTCAGTGAGAGCTGCTATGCGGTTGAAAGCTCACTACTTTGTGTTTGCAAACAAGCCGGATCGCTATCTGGCACATAAATTGAGGGAAAGGAATAAGTTCTTCTCAATTCCTAAGCTAATCACCCCAAGAGGGGGGATGACCACGAACCCGCAGGAAATAGCAGATAGCTTTGCGCAATTCTATGAACAACTGTATGATGGAAATAAGGTTGGGGGGAGTAACATAGATGCCCAGATGGCTGAGTTTCTCGACAAAGCCAATTTGAAAACTCTATCGGAGGTGGATCTAGAAAACCTCAATGCTAAAATTACCACAGGGGAGGTAGCGGGAGTAATCAAAGACTTAAAGGTGGGCAAGGCAGCGGGTCCGGACGGATTGATAGGGGAATATTATAAAATATTTAAGAAAGAACTGATGCCCCAACTAACCAATGTATGCAATGGGATTATGGAAGGCAGGGAGGTACCCCAAGAAATGCTCCAAGCAAAGATTATTGTTATTCCCAAAAGCGGTAAGAACGTAAAGTTATGTCAAAATTATAGGCCTATCTCCCTGATCAACCATGATATTAAAATCTTTGCTAAGATTATGGCCAATAGATTGAATAAGATTTTGCCCACATTGATCCACCAAGATCAAGTGGGATTTATACAAGATAGGGAAGCGCCAGACAATGTAAGACGTACGCTCACTCTGTTAGATTATTTGAAGGCAACGGAAACTCCAGCTCTATTCCTGTCGTTAGACGCAGAAAAGGCGTTCGACAGGGTAGACTGGAAGTTCATGTTTCAGGTTCTAGAGGCAATGGGCTTTAAGGGGGCATTTACACAGGCGTTAGAGAGTATATACTCAAACCCGACGGCGGTAGTGGGGGCAGCGGGATATATATCAAGACACATAGACATTAAGAACGGAACGCGACAGGGCTGCCCATTGTCGCCTCTAATATTTGCAATATGTATTGAGCCGCTAGCAGCGAATATTAGGAACATGACAGAAATAAAAGGAGTACAAATAGGAGCGAATGAGTACAAAACTATGTTATTTGCAGATGATGTCTTGTTGACAATCACTAAACCGCTAAGCTCGCTACCATATCTATACAAGGTCCTGGGAGAGTACTCGGCGATCTCAGGGTACAAAATAAACTCTGACAAATGCGAGGCACTGGCGATTAAATTACCCCCACTCACTAAAAAAACAATTGAATTGAATTTTGCATTCACTTGGGCGCATAACTATATTACATATTTGGGGATCAGGATAGGAGACAATCTGACGGATTTGCATAAAAATAATTACACTCCCGTATATAAAGCTATTAGAAACGACCTGAGACGGTGGAGAAAGTGTCATTTTTCGTGGTATGGAAGACTTATGTCCATAAAAATGAATGTGCTTCCACGACTGATGTATCTGTTTAGGGCTATACCGATTAACATCCATTTACCGGACTTGAGGGACTTACAGACTGAGTTGCTGAAATTTTTAAGAGGGGATGGGAGACCGAGAATAGCTGCTAAGGTATTAACATTGCATAGACAAGCAGGGGGAGTAGGACTGCCAAATTTAATAGAATACTATCAAGCCTCCAGGCTGGCGCAGACGGTTATCTTAGGTAAACAACAGAATGATTTGGTGTGGCCACAAGTAGAGGCAGCTATAATGGGATGTTCGAGAGCAGCAGATATTTTATGGGAACCCGAAAGAGGTAGGAAAACAAAGGAATATAGGTCACCAATAACGTTGGAAGCACTAAAACTATGGGAGGGAATTGCGAAGAAGATGCAATTGTGTAGACCGGAATCTCTACTGAGACCGGTTAGGTTCCTACTACCTACAGACCTAAGATTAGTTATAGATAAATGGGCAAACAAGGGTCTCTATAGGGTGGCTGACTTTCTTTCAGGTGTCAAAATGCTCACATTTAACTCCATTAGGGACCAAATAAACCCAGAGCAATTGCACTGGTTTATGTATCTTCAAATTAGCTCAGCTATAACATCATATCTGTCGCACAACCAAAATCAACAGCTCACAGAGTTGGAGAGAATGATAATGAGCCCTAATAGGGGGAAAAAAATTATTTCCAAAATATATATCTTAATTCAGAAAGCTACACGCGATCACAAATTAGCAATGACAGAGAGATGGGAAAGAGACTCAAGGGAGGAGTGGGGAGCAGATGAATGGAATGAGCTAGTATTGAACTCTTATAAGGGCCTGATTAGTGCGGACATGAAAGA
The DNA here is from genome assembly GCF_027579735.1 of Bombina bombina. Lineage (NCBI taxonomy): Eukaryota > Metazoa > Chordata > Amphibia > Anura > Bombinatoridae > Bombina > Bombina bombina. The sequence continues at coordinate 1,041,201,759 of NC_069501.1, forward strand.
AAACTGTTTAAAGGTGATGTTTAGATGGTATTTAACTCCCGAGAGGACAGCTCACTTCCACAGGGGATTTGATGGATTCTGCTATAGGGGTTGTAAAGTGACTGGCACATACAAGCACATGTGGTGGGACTGTCGGGAAGTTCAGCTACTATGGGGGAGACTATCCGAACTACTGAGCACATTGTTAGACGAGAGGGTGAAACTCACCATGACACAAGCCTTATTGCATGAAAAGGTGAAGCCATTTAATACGGCAATCAATAGGTTTATTAGAATTCTATGCACATGTTTAAGAATTTGCATTGCCAGGCATTGGAAGGTGGGAGCTCCCTCATGGCAGGAGGTGATGGGGAAAATTACTGAGACATATACAATGTCAGAGTTGGCGGCATGGTCACAGGGTCAGACAGAACAATTCCATAAGACTTGGTTCTATTGGATGCTAAAGAATGGGGGCTAAGAAAGACGGACTGTAAGGAGAAGATAAGGAGTCAGACTAACACGTAGAAACCTGTGTCCTGATTAAACAATTTGCCAGTAGTAGAGGGAGTAGAGGAAGCAAATGGTCATAATCACAACGAGAAACTCACTAGGTGTAATAGTATAGTAATGGCATCTCCTGGTAGGGAGTGGGTGGGTCTGGGAGGGGGGGGGGGAGAGGGAAGATAGTTAAACTATAAGTACTTGGGGAGAGAGACTTATGTGGGCTGATGGATTCACAAAGACATAATGCTGTGAGATCTAGGTGATTTGAAATCTGTTTAAGCCTCATACTGTCACGACCTTAATAAGAACCCTGTTGTACAAAGATGGCATAGGGAAGAGTATTGTTTTGTTTATTGTTGTTGTAACCAAATAACCAAATAAAAATATTTCAACATAAAAAGCAAAAACCACTTATTTTTCCTCTCTGTCACCTCATAGGTGGTGAGATCAATTGCCCCGGTACTCACTCTTTTGGGGTGACTGAAATTCCCTGCTCTAGGGCAAATTGGTTGAGCCGGCGAAGGGGTGCGGCATTGCACAATAAGCCTCTTGCGCAATGTTACATTTTGCCGTGAGATGCCACTTTGAAAGTGGCGATCGCAGGCAGACAGGTTCATCTCTTCACCTGCTGGGATAGTAAATCTAGCCCTTAGCCCAACTTGGTGCATAGTTACACCACTGTGAATAGACTCTATTGCTTATGACGTAATATCAAGGAGAAAAAAACTTTATCATATATATTCCAATAAATAATTCTTATATTTATACTAGGAGAAATGTAGAGGTATAAATAACTTAATACTGTATATATTCAGTTATTACTGGGTTTAAAGAAAAACGGTTTAAAGAACAAAATACCAGGCAAACAGAACTGTCATCATTATTAGAAGTATTTTATTATTTATTTATTACATATTAAAGTGACTATAATATAGATGTAAATAAATGTTGTTGAAAGAAACCAAATTTGTAGTCTAGATATTAAATACCCCATACTCCACGTGTAAATCTTATCTGTCCTAGTTGTGACCTTAAAGTTTACCATACTGCCTAAACCACTTTTTGCAATAGCTAATATAATGTTATAAAAAAACAAACTATATGACTATAAATACATATGGAAAAAAAAAGACTCATAAAACATGAAATGCAACTCAATTATTTCTGAGCTCTAGGTGGTCACTCACCTCATAAAAATGATTCTCTTACTATAGATTACCTTTCTGTTATAGTTTACATTTGTAAATACCAACAAGACGGTCCGCCTTATCCTCTCACACCATAACTCCCCCCCTCTAAACATTCATTTAAAATCCCAGAGCACTTTCTTTTGAAGTTAAGTACAGTTATTTTCACTTAAAATACTGTGCCAATTTTTTTTTATATCTTTGAAAGACTTGTCAATTAAACCCAGCATTTTCCATTAGAACAGAAAAGGCATCCAGAAAATAAAGGATTCTGGGATATAAAATAATGAGCAAGGCAGTTAAGTATTCTAAACCCCTTCATTGCCAGATAGTTTTGCAATATACTTAAATTTATTGATATAGAGTGTAGATATGAGGTCACTAACGCACTAAAAACACTTGATTGATTTTTCTCTGACGGAAGATATTTTTTAGTCGATTGCTTTTTAAAGGTATATAAAAGTCAATTTATTCTTGTTGCATCTAAAAAAGGGTATTTTAAAATGTATTAGATTGTTTTAAAATTTGTTTTAAAATGTCTAAATTAATTTTTTTTAATACTTTTAGTGACATGCCCCGTCCACCAATCGAACAATATTCATTATTAACCAGGGTGCAATTGTTATGGAAAGTACACAAATATTCATATTATTAAACAGCTATCAATTAAACTTTTTAACAAACATATTTTTTTTTACATGATTAATTCCTGCTCATGAATAATAATAGAAATAAAATAATAAGTTTAATGTCTCAATAAAACCAGCAATTATCAACGGTTTCCTGTCTTTCTTCTTACAGGAAGCATTGCAAGCAAAATTACATATTATGCCTATGAAAGAGCTGCAATGTAAAATGTAGATTTCAATAGCAAATTGAGGGAAATGCATGTGTGTATACAAATGATGTCATTGTCTGGCGAGATAATATGTCTCATCAGTACTGCAAGGTCCTTCAAAGAATTTTAGAAAGGCAAATTTTATTTTGAGAGCTGTTTATCTTGCTAAGCAGGGGTCTGGGTGAGAAGGAGAGACACATATGTTACAATGTAATGCTCAAAAAATCCCCAAAAGATTTGGTGTGCTTTCTCTCAACGCTGACAAGATGACATCTGTATGAGTTTTGTTGTGAATTCATGTTCGTAATGAAAATACGAATATTCGTTTACTTTTCATGAAAGGAATATCTGAATGCACTAATTTTAAAGAAAATGAATATATACTAACAAAATTCGATAGTGTACATTTATTTCCTTTATATTACCTTTTAAAAGGTAAAATACTTACCTATAGTGCGAGCCCAGGGATATGCTAATAGGAGGTTTAGTGCGAATATTCATTCGGAATGATTCATCCGAAACAAATTAATCAGAGCTGCACAAGTCTAAGTATTTGATAATAATGCCTTAAGTTTCCGTTAATTACTGGACAATACAGCCAACTCACTCAGATGTATCAGCTCATATATCTGAGAAGAAGCAGTTTTATTTCAGGAACATCCTTAAAAACTGTTATATATTTTTATCTTCCAACGATATGGAAGTTTGCTCAGCACTGCAGAAGTTGGCAGCGCTATACAAATAAAAGATAATAATAATAGAAAATAGTTATTTTTTGATGAAAAAGGTAAAATACCCAACAATCCATTTAGTTGAAAATGCTATGTCTAAGGACCAGTGCAGGGGCATATTTTGGCCTAGTCAAACAAGGCACTTGCCTAGGGCGGCAGATTGGAGGGGGGCAGCACTTTTTGAGTATCTGTAGGGAGCAGCAGGGGACAGTATATAGTATACATAACTGTGTGCACATGCTAATTCAACCCACTTGGGTGTATGCAAGTGTTTTGCAAAAAAAGTCAAATTACACCCTGAACAAAAAATATTGTGGTCAAAAAAGGTCTAAAACCTGAGGGGGTTGAGGTTGGGGAAGCAGCAACATTTTGAGTGCCTAGGGCAGCACAAAACCTAAATATGCCACTCGACCAGTGATATTAAAGGCTGTTATGGCTTACTAATGAGTTTTATTATATTGTTGTTGAAACTTCATTTTTGCCTCATATCACCCTTTTGGTAAACTTGAGCTATAGGTAAAACTATTATTAGCATTAATTTATGAATCACCACCAATGGGTAACATTTACAAATGTTGAAACTGTGAAAGAAAAAAAAAAGCACAAGCTAACAGTGATCATCTTAAACAATACATGTTTATAATAATATCAGAAAGGAGAAAAGTGACTATTCCAAAATAAGGAGAGTCAAAAGTCTAGGTAGGAGGAGCGAAACGAGCAACGGGACTTGTTTGCGTTTAACTTTACCATACATGGGATCCCCCCATGAAAAGGGTCACCCTTTGAAGCATTTCACTACAAGCGGTTATGATTGTGGGAGAAGCCTACGCGTAAGGGACACAGGTAAACAGTAAATGACTGGAGGGTTTGGAGGAGTATATATAAACCTGTTGATATGCGTTTTGTGGGCTCCTCTCTATTCCGCTTAAGTGTTTGTATATGCTATGTATTCGGGTTAATGCCTTGTACTTACGGCTGTGTTCTTTCTGCACAAACTGCTCCTGAAGTTACCAGTGATCACGCTATTATCGCTGCAAATCATCACTCAGGACTTTGCTATATTTACAGTGACTGTGTTTTGTGGTGCACCTTTGATATCTAGCCGGCAGTTTAATTCTTTTTCTCTCACTCTGGGATCCCTAGTATATGTGTATTTTATGTTTTTAACTACTATGTATAAAAGTGTGTTTTCATTTTTGCAGAAGTTAGTCCCTTAGTCTTTATTGAGGTGGTGTGTGCTAAGCCTAGACTTTTGACTCTCCTTATTTTGGAGCAGTCACTTTTCCCCTTTCTGATATTATAATGAATAATTTCTAGGCTGCACCTGCTACATATATACATTGTTTTGGAGTGAGCAAACGGCCCCCTTTTATGTTTCAATATATGTTCATACCCTAGAATGGAACACATGGACAAATTAGTGAAGGGGCTGAAGTTATCCGGCCAGCTTGAAATTTGGCTCTGTTGTTTCAGCATGCTAGTAAATTATAAGGGCAAATACTTGTAGGCGTGACTTGGAGCTTATGGGAAACTTTGTTCTTGTCCTCAAATGACTTGACTATTGAAGAACCGCAGCTATATTAAAAATATATTTTTTCTCATACTTTTAAAAGCCAATAAATGGATTAAAATGTTACATAAAAGGACAATAAAATCTAAATTAAACTTAAATGGATCGGATACAGCATTAAATGAACTACTTTCCAATTCACTTCTATTATCAAGTTTGTTTAGTTCTCTTGCTATCCTTTGTTAAATAGTAATCCTAGGTGAGCTCAGGAGTGTGCACGTGGCTTTAGCCATTTGACAGACATAGCTGCAAACACTGCTGCCATAGACCTTTAAACACACATACAAGCTCCTAAGCTTCTATCAGCCAACCAAGCTATACTTTTCAACTAAGGGAGGTACCAAGAGAGCAAAGTAAATTTGATAAGAAAAATGGAAAGTTGTTAACAATTGTATGCTCAATCTAAATCATGAAAGTTGAATTTTGACTTTACTGTCCCATTAAAGTGACATAAAACTCAGCATTTTTCTTTCATGATTCAGATATTTTATTCTTTTACCAAATTTCTTCATTTTCTTGCCATTTTTTGTTGAAGGACAGGGAGGTAAGTTAAGGAGCGTTCACGTGTATGCAGCACTATATCACAGCAGGTTGTTAAATTAGCAAGAGCACTGGATGGCAGCACTTTTTCCTGTCATGTAGTGCTTCAGGCATGTGCACACTACCTACCTATCTAGATATACTTTCTTTTTTTAAAATTGTATGCTCTGTCTGAAATTCTGAAAGAAAACATTTGGGTTTCATGTTCCTTTAAATATCAATTTATAAATAAATAAAGGTTTTTAGCATAACAAGATGATAAGTAGACTTATTCTTTAGTATGAAAGAGCTCAGTAATGACTGGGATCACTAGATTTTTAGTGACAGAATACACTTTTCAGCAAATGTTCAAAATAGAACTGTTGATAAAGTTTGTAGAAGACCCTTTGGTTCAGGAGTGACGAACCACAGCATTCTTGTCCATGGCGACCTGCAAAAATGTTTGGGTGGAACGTGGCATGCAGCGCTACTCATGGGCTATCACCAAACCGCATGCAAGACAATATTGCTTTGACACATGATCTCAAATTGTTTTGTTATGTGTTCACTTTTGTACCTCCCCACCATCCCCAATCTTCTGGAATTGCCACCAGTGGGGTGGTTTGCCAGCTGCCCTCTTCCCACACAGCTTCCACAGTGAGGGCAAATGTTCCAGTTTCAAGGATGTAACCCAGTTTTGTTCATACCCACCTATGATGGTGCAACACGACACACCCGCTGTCCTGCCCTTTCTGGAGTGGCAAACACTGGTCTGAAGTCCCCCTCAGCTCCCTCTCCAGAAAGCCACAAGGAAATGTAAAGAGATGTGCACTTGTACTATTGCCATTAACAACTACTTATTTACCTTTTCCAACTGAACCACACACAGTGCTAGTCTTTTCCGCAACTGGTTTTGCCTGTCTCTATACTAAAAGAAGTGAAACACAATATTTTTCTTTAATGAGAGCATAAATATTAAAAAAAAAGTTATAAGGGTTAAAAGAAGGTATATGTTATATGACAATGCATTTGAATGGAAGGGCTATGATGTATACATAAATATAAATGTCTAAACATGTGTATATGTCATTTGTAATCTGGCTGTAAGTGTTATGTTTGGAAGCAATCAGAAATATTGCTTTCCTTTTAAAAGGCAGATATTAACTGTTAGCATTTGCTATGGAAGGAGAACAGCAAAGAAAAAAAAATGAGCTGAATTTTAGCTCTCTATCTACTTTGTGCTTGAACATTATCTAACATGAATATTAGTGCAGGCCCTTCCCGATATGACATAAATAGCGCAGTGTGCACTTTATTACCGCACTACAATAAATATCAGAAGGACATGAAACTCAAAAATGTTCTTTCTCGACTCAGATAGAACATGCAAATTTATACAACTTCCTAATTTACTTATATTATCACATTTTCTTTCTTCTCTTAGTATCTTTTGCTAAAAAGCGGGGATGTAAGCTTAGCAGTGTGCATGTGTCCGGCGCACTATATGGCAGCAGTGTTGTTATCCATTTGCAAGAGCAGTAGATGGCAGCATTAATTCCTGCTATGCAGTGCTCCAGATGCCTACCTAGGTATTTCTTCAACAAAGAATACCATGGGAACAAGCAAATTTGATAATAGAAGTAACTCAGTCTAAATCACAAAATAACATTTTTTGGGTTTCAAATCCGTTCAGCTGTCTGCTTGTATTGTTGTGCTAGACTTCTAATCTGGCCCATAATCTCAGGGATGTTTGCAAACTACCATGTCTCATAATTTAGGAAATGCCTATTTTTTTTTAAAAGAAAAATCTAAACTATGACCGATGACTAAAGTAACTGAAAAACACAGCAAATTACAGCTATTCATTTAATATAGTTAATTGATATCTTATGTTTTAATTCATCATACTGTTTGCTTAGAAGCTTCCCAGGAAGTGTGTGTTACGGAATATAAAAATACACAGCTTAGCTTTGCTTTGGAACTTGTTAAGGGTTTATAATGAAGAGAAGAATGTTATAGCCATTCCAGAGTTTTGGTAATCATGGCTGAGTCACAGAGCTTTTAGAAAAACCACAATAAGTACAAGACCTTTATAGAAGAGTTATGCAATGAATTATGGGATACGGATTAAAAATGTTAAAGTAAAGGCAATTTGTATGGAGGTTTCTTCCCAATTCTTTAGCCTCTACTTTTATTTAGCATGAGCCCAGAGGTGTTGGATGAATTACAAATATAATGGCATAAGTTTCCTTTATGTGGGTTCCAAAGCAGCTGAGAAGCGTGAGTACATGGAATGCATTTCAGGAATTAGGGGCTGACTGACGGGCATAGGACGGGTGGAATGGTTAAAAGTGGTGCCAACGGCTTTAGTATTTTGCATACTCAATGCTTTCTTTACCAGCAGAATTCCAGTGTTGAGCTCAGCCTAGAAACTTATAGCTTCATTGATCATTGTGTGGGTCTGTCACACAATATACTCCCAAAGCTGTACAGAGGGCCATGTGATATATTCTGTATAGCATATTGTATTACTTATTGTGTTTGTGTTGCCTTTTTTACACTTTGTCCATGCACGTCTATAACTGAATTACTGGATTTGTATGTCTGCTCTCTGAAAGCTTAAGGGGATACTGAATCCAATTTTTTTATTTCATGATTCAGATAGAGCATGCAATTTTAAGCAACTTTCTAATTTACTCAAATTGTCTTCATTCTCTTGGTATCTTTATTTGAAAAAGCAGGAATGTAAGCTTACAAGCCGGCCCATCTTTGGTTCAGCAGCTGGGTAGTGCTTGCTGATTGGTGGCTAAATGTAGTCACCAATCAGCAATTGCTATCCAGGGTGCTTAACCAAAAATGGGCCGGCTCTTTTTCAAATAAAGATACCAAGAGAACAAAGAAAAATTGATAATAGGAGTAAATTTGTAAGTTGCCTAAAATTACATGCTTTATCTGAATCATGAAAGAAAAAATGTGGGTTCACTATCCCTTTAAAAACACAATTAGTTTACAATGATAAGTAATAGCCAACGCAACAGAAGTGTACACAAACCATCCTTTATTCAATGATGTTTCCATTTAAAAATAAACTTTTCTTTTCTTTAATGTGTTCCCAATGTCCATTTTACCTGCTGGAGTGCATTTAATTATTTGCAAACAGCTACTTTTAAGTTTATTTTGTTATTTGATATAGCTGATTTTGCTGTTGAAACTGCCACACACACTGTAAATATGAATACAGATGTATTATTTTTAGGAAAACTATTTAAACAGGAGATAATAGCACTAATTAACCTCCCAGTGGGGTCTAGGGGGCCAATTCTAAAAAATTGTGCTGCTCTAGACGTGTTTTTCCACTCCAAAACTCGCAGGGGCATCCCTCATGGAATACTATAAAAAAGGGGCTGACCCTGTAAGTGGCGAGTTTTCTCCCATAGAAATAATGAGAGCTCTCTGCTACGTAAAAGTTCCAAATGGAGATTGAAGTACAGAGGAAGACCCCAGCAGATGTTTAAACATTAATATTATGCCTAATACAAATTAAATTACGCTGTTATCAGGGTACTGTACCTTACATTCGCTGTTATTTTCATATGCATAGGTTTACTTTCAGATTATTTAGTTTTTTAGTAATTTTTGATAAAAGCTCACCACCTCTTAAGTTGTGAGAAAAAACAGTGAGATCTGTATAGGGGAAATTATTACAGAACTATGTAGGGATTTATGAGAAAATTTGAGAGAAAATACATGCCCATAAAACAACAAATATGCTTTGTATTTTGTATTTATAAGTACGAATTTCTATGTTTTTATACACATCCAGTGTACTTAAATGACTAATTACACTGTGAATATTCAATACAATTTATGCTGTGGAATCTGTTGACGCTCTAATAACTGATCAAAATAATAATAATAATTTATGTCATTTACATAAAATTTTTACGTTTTTGATACAATACGATATTTGGTAAACAATTTTGTTGTTATTTTTGATGCACCTTAAAGGGACAGTAAAGGTTCAGAATTATATAACATTATTTAAGCGGTAACTTCAAAAATGTAAAAGTATTTTCAGAATTTTCAGTGAACTTTGGACTCCACTCCAGGATCTACTGAGCAGGTCTTGAATATCCAACGCGCTTCATGGGCTTGCTGGTTAGTCACAGCACGCCCGGTCGTGCTATTGGAATAAATGTAGCTTGCTCCCGCTCTGGTCTACTAGCGGGAGCGAGCTACATTTATTCCAATAGCGCAATCGGCGTGCTGTGACTAACCAGAAAGCCCGTGAAGCGCTTTGGATATTCAAGACCCGCACAGTAGATCCTGGAGCGGAGTCCAACGTTCACTGAAAATTACGAAAATACTTTTACATTTTTGAAGTTACCGCTTTAAATAATGTTATATAATTCTGCACTGTTTGCAGAATTATATAACATTATTCTGAACCTTTACTGTCCCTTTAACAATACATTTTTGTGCGAATGGTTTAATTATTCGTTTTGCACGATTTTATGATTTACATTGTGCACTTTTGTAATGTATGCATCTCTTTCCCATATGAAAATGCAGTATACACCTCTTAGCGAGAAGCCCTGGTTTTAGGGCATAAAGTGGCTTTATAAATTTTAGGGGAATTTAAGGGAAAAAGAAGGATTAGCAAACATTCTAATACAATCTCACCAGCCCAGAGATTTTTTTAGAATCGGGTCCTAGGAGAGATATTTTTGTATCTGAAGTAACTAGTTGTGCTCACTGAACCCACGACAATATTTAGGATTTCAATAACTATTAGGCTGTGTGTTTACACAGAGATAACTTGAGCAGGTCTGCTTTACCTGCAGGCTTAGCCCATTTATATGGGCATGTCTTGGTGAACAATGGGTGTTGGTTTCATAAGCAAAACAGCTATTTCAAATCCAAAATAAACATAAATGACCCCCATACATAACAAGTAATTTGGAATATGTTAAGGGAAAATAAATGTTATACTACAATGTCTTTTTAAAGCAACAGTGTACTTTAAAATTGTTTTTCCCTTAATAGATAATTAAATATGTTTTCATTTATGAAATAGCTGTCTCTGATACGTGAAAGCACAACCCAACCAAATGGACTGAGCTTGCAGAGACAGCAGACCTCATTAGCTTATGGCCTCTAGTTATCAACGTGTCTACTTTACCTGCCTTCGCTGGCCCAATACGTCCGCCTAAACTCGCCTACCATCTCCGCCGCGGACCTGAAAAATCTTGCCAAAGTTATCAATAAAGCTGTCAAAAAGCCTCGCACCAAGTACGGGGCGATGAGCAGCGGACTGTGATAGTTATCACTCATCCGATCTCGCTGCTCTTCGGCTTTTTGACAGCTTTATTGACAAGCTGTCACTAAGCACCCACACTAACTACACTGTTCTACCCCCTATACCGGCGCCCCCAGAGCCCACCGCAACTAAATAAAGTTATTAACCCCTAAACCGCCGCTCTTAGACCCCGCTGCAACTCTTATAAATGCATTAACCCCTAAACTGCTGCTCCCAGACACCGCCGCCACCTACATTATACCTAGTAACCCCTATCCTGCCCCCCCTATACCGCCGCCACCTATAATAAAGTTATTAACCCCTATCCTGCAGATCCCGGACCCCGCCGCAACTAAATAAATAGTTTAACCCCTAAACCGCTGCTCCCGGACGCCGCCGCCACCTATATTAAACTTATTAACCCCTAATCTGCCCCCCCTACACCATCGCCACTTATAATAAATTTATTAACCCCTATCCTGCCCCCACTACACCGCCGCCACTGTAATAAAATTATTAACCCCTAAACCTAAGTCTAACACTAACCATAACACCCCCCTAACTAAAATATTAATTAAATAAATCTAAATAACATTTCTCTTATTAACTAAATTAATCCTATTTAAAACTAAATACTTACCTTTAAAATAAACCCTAATATAGCTACAATATAACTAATAATTATATTGTAGCTATCTTAGGATTTCTTTTTATTTTACAGGCAACTTTCAATTTATTTTAACTAGGTACAATAGCTATTAAATAGTTATTAACTATTTAATAGCTACCTAGTTAAAATAAAGAGAAATTTACCTGTAAAATAAAAACTAACCTAAGTTACAATTACACATAACACTACACTATCATTAACTAAATTATTCCTATTTAAAAATAAATACTTACCTGTAAAATAAACCCTAAGATAGCTACAATGTAATTAATAATTACATTGTAGCTATTTTAGGATTTATATTTATTTTACAGGTAACTTTGTATTTATTTTAGCTAGTTAGAATAGTTATTAAATAGTTATTAACTATTTAATAACTACCTAGCTAAAAGAAATACAAAATTACCTGTAAAATAAATCCTAACCTAAGTTACAATTAAACCTAACACTACACTATCATTAAATTAATTAAATAAATTACCTACAAATAACTACAATTAAATTCAATTAAATAAACTAACTAAAGTACAAAAAATAAAAAAAGCTAAGTTACAAAAAATAAAAAAAATAATTTACAAACATTTCAAAAATATTACAACAATTTTAAGCTACTTACACCTAATCTAAGCCCCCTAATAAAATAACAAAGCCCCCAAAATAAAAAAATTCCCTACCCTATTCTACATTAAAAAGTTACCAGCTCTATTACCTTACCAGCCCTTAAAAGGGCCTTTTGCGGGGCATGCCCCAAAGAAAACAGCTCTTTTGCCTGTAAAATAAAAATACAACCCCCCCAACATTAAAACCCACCACCCACATACCCCTACTCAAACCCAAACCCCCTTTAAATAAAGCTAACACTACCCCCCTGAAGATCATCCTACCTTTAGCCGTCTTCAGCCAGCCGACCCACCGATGGAACTGAAGAAGAGATCCGGAGCGGCAGAAGTCATAATCCAATGGGCGCTGAAGAAGTCTTCCATCCGATTGAAGTCATCATCCAAGGGGCGCTGAAGAGGTCTTCCATCCGATTGAAGTCTTCATCCAAGCGGCGTCTTCAATCTTCATCCATCCGGAGCGGAGCCATCTTCAGACGAGCCAACGCAGAGCCATCCTCTTCTTCCCGACGACTAACGACGAATGAAGGTTCCTTTAAGGGACGTCATCCAAGATGGCGTCCCTTCAATTCCGATTGGCTGATAGGATTCTATCAGCCAATCGGAATTAAGGTAGGAAAAATCTGATTGGCTGATTGAATCAGCCAATCAGATTGAAGTTCAATCCGATTGGCTGATCCAATCAGCCAATCAGATTGAGCTTGCATTCTATTTTAGCTAACTAGCTAAAATAAATACAAAGTTACCTGTAAAATAAATATAAATCCTAAAATAGCTACAATGTAATTATTAATTACATTGTAGCTATCTTAGGCTTTATTTTACAGGTAAGTATTTAGTTTTAAATAGGAATAATTTATTAAAGTATAGTGTAGTGTTAGGTGTAATTGTAACTAAGGTTTTATTTTACAGGTAAATTTCTCTTTATTTTAACTAGGTAGCTATTAAATAGTTAATAACTATTTAATAGCTATTGTACCTAGTTAAAATAAATTGAAAGTTGCCTGTAAAATAAAAATAAATCCTAAAATAGCTACAAAATAATTATTAGTTATATTGTAGCTATATTAGGGTTTATTTTAAAGGTAAGTATTTAGTTTTAAATAGGATTAATTTAGTTAATAAGAGAAATATTATTTAGATTTATTTAATTAATATTTAAGTTAGGGGGGTGTTAGGATTAGTGTTAGACTTAGGTTTAGGGGTTAATAATTTTATTACAGTGGCGGCGGTGTAGGGGGGGCAGGATAGGGGTTAATAAATTTATTATAGGTGGCGACGGTGTAGGGGGGGCAGATTAGGGGTTAATAAGTTTAATATAGGTTGCGGCGGGGTCCGGGACCGGCGGTTTAGGGGTTAAACTATTTATTTAGTTGCGGCGGGGTCCGGGATCTGCAGGATAGGGGTTAATAACTTTATTATAGGTGCGGCGGTATAGGGGGGGCAGGATAGGGGTTACTAGGTATAATGTAGGTGGCGGCGGTGTCTGGGAGCAGCAGTTTAGGGGTTAATACATTTATAAGAGTTGCAGCGGGGTCTAGGAGCGGCGGTTTAGGGGTTAATAACTTTATTTAGTTGCGGTGGGCTCCGGGGGCGCCGGTATAGGGGGTAGAACAGTGTAGTTAGTGTGGGTGCTTAGTGACAGCTTGTCAATAAAGCTGTCAAAAAGCCGAAGAGCAGCGAGATCGGATGAGTGATAACTATCACAGTCCGCTGCTCATCGCCCCGTACTTGGTGCGCAGCTTTTTGACAGCTTTATTGATAACTTTGGCGAGATTTTTCAGGTCCGCGGCGGAGATGGTAGGCGAGCTTAGGCGAACGTATTGGGCCGGCGAAGGCAGGTAAAGTAGACACGTTGATAACTAGAGGCCATAAGCTAATGAGGTCTGCTGTCTCTGCAAGCTCAGTCCATTTGGTTGGGTTGTGCTTTCACGTATCAGAGACAGCTATTTCATATATGAAAACATATTTAATTATCTATTAAGGGAAAAACAATTTTAAAGTACACTGTCACTTTAAAAAGACATTGTAGTAGGGGGGGCAGATTAGGGGTTAATAAGTTTAATATAGGTGGCGGCGGGGTCCGGGAGCGGCGGTTTAGGGGTTAAACAATTTATTTAGTTGCGGGGGGTCCGGTATCGGCAGGATAGGGGTTAATAACTTTATTATAGGTGGCGATGGTGTAAGGGGGGCAGGATAGGGGTTAATAGGTATAATGTAGGTGGGGGCGGGGTCCAGGAGCGGCGGTTTAGGGGTTAATACATATATTATAGTTGCGGCGGGGACTGGGAGCGGCGGTTTAAGGGTTAACACATTTATTATAGCTTGCGGTGGGCTCCGGGAGCGGCGGTTTAGGGGGTAATACATTTATTTAGTTGCGGCGGTGTAGGGGGGCAGATTAGGGGGAATCAATGGGATGTCTGGCAGCAGCAAACATGAACTTTCGCTATGGTCAGACTCCCATTGATTCCTATGGGATCCGCCGCCTCCAGGGCGGCGGTTTGAAAACCAGGTTCGCTGGGCCGGAAAAGTGCCGAGCGTACCTGCTAGTTTTTTGATAACTAGCAAAAGTAGTCAGATTGTGCCGAATTTGTGTGCGGAACATATGTGACTCTCAGGAGATGGGTGGACACCTTAGGTTAAATGGTTAACAGTTTTTGGGGTTCTGGTTCAGGTAATGAAAAGGGCAGAGGTACTGTGAGAGTACAAATCTCAGTACAGGACATTATCCTTAAAGAGGTAGTAAAGTAAAAATGGCACGATCACGATTCAGAGCATAGAAATCTAAACAACTTTCTAACGTACTACTATTATAAAATTTGCTCTGTTCTCTTGTTATCTTTTGTTAAAGAGTAGACATCAGTAGCCTTACCTGAGCTCAGGAGCGTGCATGTGTCTATATCACTCCATGGCATTAGTGCTTGAAACATTGTATAATATATTACTACATACATTGTTACGAACATTGCTGCCATAGAGTGCTAAAAACATGTTCATACTCCTGAGCTCCTTTAAGACTTCCTTAGTGGACTCTTTAATAAAAGATACCAGGAGAACAAAGCACACTTGATGGCAAAAGTAAATTGGAAAGTTGTTTAAAATTGGATGCTCTTCCTGAACCATGAAAGTTTTTACTGGGCCATTCATTTGGGTGTTGAAAATGATAAAAAAAAAAAAAAAAAAAATCAGTTTATGCATTGACAAATGTTTAAGTACTTGAATATTTTTTCCCACAAAAATAAAGAGGAATCATAAACTTGCAAGAAACATTATCTTTTTTTAATTATTTGAGATACAATTAAAGGGGCATTAAAATCAAAATTAAACTGTCATAATTCAGATAGAGCATGCAATTGTAATCAACTTTCTCATTTACTCCTTTTATTCATTTTTCTTCCATCTCTTGGTATATTTTTTTTTTAAAGCAGTAATGTCTGCTTAAGAGCTGGCCCATTTTTGGTTCAGAATTTGGGTTGCACTTGCTTATTGGTGGCTTAATGTAGCTACCAATTAGCAAGCGGCTAGCCAGGGTGCTGAACCAAAAATGGACTGGCTTCTAATATTTACATTCCTACTAAATAAAGATAGCAAGAGAACGAAGAAAAATTGATAATAGGATTAAAATAGAAAGTTGCTGAAAATTGCATGCTCTGTCTGAATCATTAAAGAAAAAAATTGGGTTTAGAATCCCTTTAATACAATCATGTACTATTTTTTATTAATGTACTAGTGAACTGGTGAAATTGTAAGCATTTGTTTATATGTTTTTAGTGAGTCTCTGAAGCGTGACGAAAAACAGTTTCCCTTCAAAAAAGTCAGTGCGTGCATTTGAATATTAGGCTGTCATCTGTGGCATCCTTAAAAATCTGTTTCAAAATATGATTAATACCATTTAAAACCTCATCCAACGCAATCCTTTTTGCTGAAGAGACAAAGGTTATGGTCTTTCTCAAGGGGCAAATAAACTAAAAATATGAAACTTATTAAAGGCAGAAAATGATAGCATGAGCTTGAAAATCTTTCTTACACATAGTTTATTTTAATAATGCCTGTTTGTGAAGTAGAGATTTTGAATACGTACCTACATTTCCACTCAAAAAGTCAGTAGACGCAGACATGCTTCTCAGAAAGTAGAGTTGCGTTACTACATCCTTTTGAGTGGCAGCTCTAATCAGTACAAGTAAAAAATTGTGTACTGTAGCGTATTTCCTAAGACTAGCCAGTGGTTGTGAGGTTGTGTATGTATCTTTACTTCCTTAAAAAATAATAATAATCTGGCAAACAAAGTGTGATTTCATTGGTATGCTCTTCATATTTTGAATGTTCTTATTAACCCTTTAAGGACACAGCTTTCAGTTTGCTCAATTGTTTTATGACGGAAAAATTCCGTCATATGTCCTTAAGAGGTTAATAACTAAAAAAAACTCATGTTTATAAGACAAGCTTTTGTTCTTGCCTTCCAAATTAGAATTGTGTACTAAACATAATCCATATCAGGCATAACATTTTGCACCACAAATATTATTATCTATTTTATTTTAATCCCTAATATCTACCCATGTGGGATTAGCATTAGAAAAATTGAGAATTCTATATTAGTTATGCTGGTATTCTTTATAATATCCATAAATACCTCAGGAATTCCTCTGGTTTAGCACATCAGTGAAGGCAACTTTGAAACGCAAATCCAGCTATTTGCATTCGTGTAAGACGCCTTCACTATGTTTTATCAGTTTTAATTAAAATAATTATATATATTTCCACAGGAATTAATTAATAAGCATTTTCCATGTAATTGTGTAGTTGCTGCAATTTGCATTACTGCTTCAGAATGTAGAAAGAGAACCTTCAACTATTTCCAGCGTGTGAAGCTCCTATCATCCCCACTCAGTATTTCATCTCTAGGGACAGGATGTTTTGGAAGATGAAAGGAGAACTAATCTCAGACCTCAATTACTTCCATACTTCTCTTTCTTTACGACCAGAATCCCTTTTAGGGAAGGGAGGAGGGTGGTTTTAACTTCTCCCTCCTCTTGGAAGGATTCATTTCTGTGCCATCTGTTTTGAACTAAACTATAATGTGATCAAACTATAACATTTTAAGCAAATTCAGCTGCCTGAGTCTTACATAGTAGAGGTGAGATCAAACTCCCAGCTGAAGTAAATTCATCTTAGGAGCTCTTGGTACAATATATAGGACCCACAGAACCTCAGAATCAAGAGGAGCTTCTTGAACAAACCTATTGCAATATTTTAATAATCTGTTTCTGCAGAGATACTGTAGCTGCAACTGACTGCAGGAGTCCCCAACCAATAACATGCCCAATGTCCCCCTGCATAATGTCATCCTCCAATGTGCACCCCTAACCATGATCTTCACTCTAAATTAAGTGATATTTTCCCACCATGTGCCCCCCCCCCCCCATGTATGGCTCTTGAAGATAGCTTTACAGCCATTCATTATGTTCTGAGTTTACCAACTTCAATGTCTGCCGATAGCCCTAGTTTACCAGGCATATAAACTAGCAGCTTCCCCTCTGTGAGCCAAAACAACATACTAGTTGATAAAGGTATTTTCTGACCTGTAGTTATCTCTACACGGCCATAGACCCCGGCTCTCACCGCTTGAAGAAGGATAGTTGCATCTTCTGACTAGCTAGTATAGGCAAGTGGAATTGTTTGGCCATGTAGTTCAAAAATGCATAGAGAACACATTTGTAATGCATTTTCATGATTTATCTTCCTATTATTTTTCCTCCTTTATCTGCAGCTCTGTTTAAATCAGTTTTCAAATTTTAACCCAATAAAGAATCCAGTTGGTAAAGTTCTGCATTTTATACTGGGTGCCGCCATCTTGTAGCGTGCATATTGTTGCATCCTGTGACAGAAGCAGTACACTGTGATGTTACTGGCTGTTTGACAGCTGTACCTTGTTCTTCATTAGTCACAATGATGGAGAGTGGAAGTATTACATTTTTGCCATTTTTTTGCATAGTTTAAAAGTTACATAACAAATATAAGCTCCAAGATGGCGGCACCTAGTGTGAACATACAGAGCTTCACTAACTTACTTGTAAGCAGCTAAAATAGGAGAAGGACTGAAGGACTTTGAAGACAGCGGCAGGCACAGGGGCACAACCAATAGCATGGTGAGTACTAACATGCTACTGTAGCTGTACTCAGCAGGTTAATGTCCCTTTAAATCTGAAAAAAAAAATGTTTCCACTGCCTCCAGAGAAACTATAGGGTATTCAATAAAATGAAAAAGCCTCTTCTGAAGGCTGCACAGTGACAGTGTGATGTGTTGCAAAAGCACTTTTATATACACCCTAAATTACCACAGCATAGGAGGTACAATAAGCAACACTCAAAGGCTTTTAAAGGGGTGTGTGCCTGGATTCCAAAACAATGCACATTTTGCTAACAAAAATGTGTATTTTTATTCAGTAATTTCTATACATATATCACAAAAGGAATGCTTCATCATTTATTACAGTGATTTTTTTTTGTTTAACTGCTGCTCTTTCATATACTTGATAGAAAAACTTTGCATAATATGTAATAATAAAAAGATAATGCAATAGCACTGAATCTAAAATAAGCAGTAGATTTTTTTCTGACAAATTTCAAAATTTACTTAATTTCCCGCTCCCCTGTATCATATGACAGGCAACAGCCAATCACAGACTCATATACATATAAACTATGAACTCTTGCATGTTAGTAGTAGCTGGTGCCTCAAAGTGTGAATATAAAATAGTTTATGCAATTTGATAATTTAAGTAAATTGTAAAGTCTCTTGAAACAGCATGGTCTATCTGTATCATGAAAGTTTCATTTTTACTTTGTTGTCCCTTTAAAAGGAAATTCTAATACAAAATAGGGAATGTCATTTTTTTACATTACTGATCCTAGCTGACTGCAGCTGAGCTCATATATGTGCTGTTAGTTTTGAGCTGCAAACAATTAAACTATTCCTATCCTTGGTATAAAGTGTAATCAGATTTTTTTTCACCAGGTTTATATACTTCTGTTTTACAAGTGCATGAGCGTTTTGTCAGGTGTTAAGTGTAACCCTACTCCTATTTCTATTTAATGATCAGCAACGTTGTAGTATTTAGGGAAAAAAATTGCGTCTCCCAGTATATTGCTTAGCAATTCTAACCCAATGGCAGAAAAGGCTTGTGTTGCTCGTGCCACCTTCAGCTGCTTAAGGCATGCAAATGTATTTAAAACATTTATATTAGAGATGCGCATTTATTTAGTTATGAATGCAAATTCGTAATGAAAAATGGATATTTGCACCAACGAAATTCAAAGAAAACAAAAAAATTCTAACGAAATACGTCAATATTTATTTGTTTTCTTTAAATTACCTTTAAAGGGTTAAACACCTCTAGCACACTAGAGAGCCACACTATTATTTATAGAGCCAGTGCACTAAAGGAAAAGGACCTTTAATGCAGGCCCTGGGAGCCGCCGCGCTAAGCCTTTATTAGTGCAGCCGGGGCTCTGTGAAGTAGAGGAGAGGTTTAGCGCGGCTCTTCAGCTAAAAGTATTAAACTAATTAAAATGTTTGAAAGCTACAGGTGAAAAAGTTAACCTATAGCTTTCGAACATTTACATTCGTTAAAAAAACAACAATTAATATTCAATACCGAAGAGTGCAGCCAACAAATATTTAGGGAAAAAAAATTACCCAAATATTTATTCCGAAAGATTCAGATAAACTAAATTTGTTGGAGCTGCACAAGTATAATTTACATCAACGTCAGACTTTTAGATGTAGTTAATATATTATTGTTCATGGTTTTAAACTATATATGGCTAGATTACAAGTGGAGTGCTAATTTCAGCACTAATCAGATCTCTGGTTAATTATCTAAAAGTGCCCCAATTCCCTGTAAATATATATATATATATATATATATATATATATATATATATATATATATATATATATATATGTGTAATATATTAAGCTTGAAGGGTCAAAATACCCTTTAAAACAGGTATTGCCAAAAGGTAAATATTTTTAAAACATATAAAACACTCACATATTCAGTAAGATCATTCTAATATTAAATAACTAATTTAACACTAATATTTTATCAATCAAAGGTACCTATAGATATGAATTTAAAATATATTCAATCCTGAAATATTATATATTATATATTAAAGCAATAAAAGAATCCAAATAGGTTGACGTGTCAAATTAAAGCCAAGTCCTTTTAATGTTTTAATATTTTATGTGCACATGACTTGCACTAACAAATTGCCTCAGGCTTTGCGCCAAAATTCTTAATCGTGGTGCACATATTATTAACCTAAAATTATTAGTGCCTTGATCTAGTGCCATCTATTCGGTTTTAGTATCTTCCTTCCTTCCTTCCTTTCTTTCTTTCATTCTTTCTTTCTTTCTTTCTTTCTTTCTTTCTTTCTCTTTCCCTTTTATCCGTTCTCTCTTCTTTCTTTCTCTCTCTTTCTCTCTCTCTTTCTTCCTTTCTCCCTTTCTTCCTCTCTTTCTTCCTTCCTTCCTTTCTTTCTTTCTCTCTTTCTTCCTTTCTTTCTTTCTTTCTTTCTCTCTCTCCCTTTTTTCCTGTTCTCTCTTCTTTCTTTCTCTCTCTTTCTCTCTTTCTTCCTTTCTCCCTTTCTCTCTTCCTTTCTTCCTTTCTTTCTTTCTTTCTTTCTTTCTTTTTCTTTCTTTCTTTCTTTCTCTCTCTCTCTTTCTTTCTCTCTCTTTCTGCCTTTCTTTCTTTCTTTCTCTTTCTTTCTCTCTCTTCTTTCTTTCTTTCTTTCTTTCTTTCTTTCTTTCTTTCTTTCTTTCTTTCTCTCTCCCCCTTTCTTTCTTCTTTCTTTCTTTCTTTCTTTCTTTCTTTCTCTCTCTTTCTGCCTTTCTTTCTTTCTTTCTTTCTTTCTTTCTTTCTCTCTTTCTTCCTTCCTTTCTTTCTCTCTCTCTCTCTCTCTCTCTCTCTCTCTCTCTCTCTCTCTCTCTCTTTCTCCCTTTTTTCCCGTTCTCTCTTCTTTCTTTCTCTTTCTCTCTCTCTCTCTTTCTTCCTTTCTCCCTTTCTTTCACTCTTCCTTTCTCCCTTTCTTTCACTCTTCCTTTCTTTCTTTCTTTCTTTCTTTCTTTCTTTTTCTCTCTTTCTGCCTTTCTTTCTTTTTCTCTCTTTCTTTCTTTCTTTCTCTATCTTCTTTCTCTCTCTCTCCCCCTTTCTTTCTTTCTTTCTTTCTTTCTTTCTTTCTTTCTCTTTCTTTCTTTCTTTCTTTCTTTCTTTCTTTCTTTCTTTCTTCTTTCTTTCTCTCTCTCTTTCTCCCTTCCTTTCTTTCTTTCTTTCTTTCTTCTTTCTTTCTCTCTCTCTTTCTCCCTTTCTTTCTTTCTTTCTTTCTTTCTTTCTCTCTCTTTCTTTCTTTCTTTCTTTCTTTCTTTCTTTCTTCTTTCTTTCTCTCTCTCTCTTTCTCCCTTTCTTTCCTTCTTTCTTTCTTTCTTTCTTCTTTCTTTCTCTCTCTCTTTCTCCCTTTCTTTCTTTCTTTCTTTCTTTCTTTCTTTCTTTCTTTCTTTCTTTCTTTCTTTCTTTCTTTCTCTCTCTCTCTTTCTTTCTTTCTTTCTTTCTTCTTTCTTTCTCTCTCTCTCTTTCTCCCTTTCTTTCCTTCTTTCTTTCTTTCTTTCTTTCTTTCTTTCTTTCTTTCTTTCTTTCTCTCTCTTTCTTTCTTTCTTTCTTTCTTTCTTTCTTTCTTTCTTCTTTCTTTCTTTCTTTCTTTCTTTCTTTCTTTCTTTCTCTCTTTCTGCCTTTCTTTCTTTCTTTCTTTCTTCTTTCTCTCTTTCTCTCTCTCTTTCTTTCTTCTTTCTCTCTTTCTCTCTCTCTCTTTCTTCTTTCTTTCTTTCTCTTTCTTTCTTTCTTTCTTTCTTTCTTTCTCTCTTCTTTCTTTCTTTCTCTCTCTCTTTCCTTCTCTCTTTCTTTCTTTCTTTCTTTCTTTCTTTCTTCCTTTCTCCCTTTCTTTCTCTTTTCCTTTCTTCCTTTCTTTCTTTCTTTCTTTCTTTCTTTCTTTCTTTCTTTCTTTCTTTCTTTCTCTATCTCTTTCTTTCTTTCTTTCTTTCTTTCTTTCTTTCTTTCTTTCTTTCTTTCTCTCTCTTTCTGCCTTTCTTTCTTTCTTTCTTTCTTTTTCTTTCTATCTATTTATCTTTCTTTCTTTTTTTCTTTTTCTTTCTATCTATCTTTCTTTCTCTTTCTTTCTCTCTCTCTCCCCCTTTCTTTCTCTCTCTCTTTCTCCCTTTCTTTCTTTCTTTCTTTCTTTCTTTTTTTCTCTCTCTCTTTCTTTCTTTCTTTCTTTCTCTCTCTTCTTTCTCTCTTTCTCTCTCTCTCTCTTCTGTCTTTCTTTCTCACTCTTTCCTTCTTTCTTTCTTTCTTTCTTTCTCTCCCTTCTTTCTTTCTTTCTTTCTCTCTCTTCTTTCTTTCTCTCCCTTCTTTCTTTCTTTCTTTCTTTCTTTCTTTCTTTCTTTCTTTCTTTCTTTCTTTCTTTCTTTCTTTCTTTCTTTCTTTCTTTCTTTCTTTCTATCTTTCTCTCTCTTCTTTCTTTCTTTCTTTCTTTCTTTCTTTCTTTTTTTGTTTCTTTCTTTCTCTCTCTCTCTTTCTTTCTCCCCCCCCCATGTCTCTCCCTGTAATTGTTATTTATAGGCTCAATGTTTTCTAATCAGCATTTCCCATTATCTTTTTTTCCCATGTAACTTGAGTTGTAGAGGTTGTAGATGATACATTCCTATACAAACATGAACAAGATCAAACAATGTTAAAAAGCAGTATTACAATTTGTAGACATTCCTGGTGAGTGACAAACAGTGTTTTACATCAGTGTTTCTTAGATACCCTAAACATATAAATGCAGAATAGCGAACGCTAACAAGAATGTAAAAGGAAACTTATTGAAGTGCCAGTAAAATTGGAGCGGTGTAGAGGATGGGATTTGGCACTACACCTATATGAACCATCACAGAGTTCAGTGAAGCATTTTTAAACAAAATTATATAAAGTATTTTTAATCTGTTGATGTCATCAAAAAGTAGCAGGAAATATAGACATCATTTTAATCTGCAACAATTATAAACTAAAAACATTAGAATAATCATGACATAAGAGTCATTTTGCTTGATGGTTGAGTTGCACATCTTGGCATTTAATTCCCTTGGTGCCTCTTTTCCTTTATCCATCACAACTTAGATGTTAGGTTTACACCACTCTAAATGTTTGTTTTCTTTACTGAAATTAGGGTAGGGTTGTAGTCATTTGTCTCATGGTTTTCTTTGTGAAGAAATCATCTTGCTCCTTCACCTTTTATAAAGTCTTAAAATATAAAATATAAAATGTAATCCCTTTATTTACTGTTCCCCAGTTTTGCATAACCAACACTGTTATAAAAATATACTTTTTACCTCTGTAATTACCTTGTATCTAAGCTTCTGCCGACTGCCTCCTTATCTCAGATTTTTTGACAGACTTGCATTTTAGGCAATTAGTGCTGACTCTTAAATAACTTCACGTTCGTGAGCACAGTGTTATGCTTTCAACTAAGAATAACAAGAGAACAAAGCAAATTTGATGATAAAAGTAAATTAGAAACTTGTTTAAAATTACATGCCCTATCTGAATCATGAAAGTTTAATTTGGACTTTACTATCCCTTTAAGTATTCACTGTGCACCAGTATTTTAAACACAGCACCTGCTCAGAGAGCCTTAGGTGCTTGTATCATCTGGTAATGACTCAATTTGTTAATTGTTGACATGATACAAGCCCCACTGGTGCTCTGAGCAGCTGAAGTATTTAAAATGCTGGTGCACTGAGACTATCTAGCACATGCAGTGAAAAATACTAACACTAAAACAGTGATAACTTTTACTAGAAGCATTTTTGCCAAACTATCAGCTAGATTACGAGTTTTGAGCGCTATAGGGAAATTAACGACCGCCACAAAAGCGGCTGTATTTCACCTCCCTATAGCGCTGCTATTACAGGTTTTGTAAAACCCGGCATGTGCGGGCGATATGGTGGCATTGAGCTGCATACCTCACCCAAATACAAGTAGTGTTTTGACATGCTCGTTCACGATTTCCCCATAGACATCAATGGGGAGAGTCGGCTAAAAAAAAAGCCTAACACCTGCGATAGCGGAATGAAAAGCTCCGTAACGCAGCCCCATTGATGTCTATGGCGAAAGAAAAAGTTATGTTTAAACCTTACACCCTAACATAAAAACACGTCTAAACACCCCTAATCTGCCACCCCCGACATCGCCGCCACCTACATAATGTTATCAACCCCTAATCTGCCGCCCTTAACATTGCCGCCACCTACATTACAGTTATTAACCCCTAATCTGCTGGCCCAAACATCACCGCCCCTAAATACACTTATTAACCCCTAATCTGCCACCCTTAACATCGCCGCCACCTACATTACAGTTATTAACCCCTAATCTGCTGGCCCGAACATCGCCGTTGCCACCTACCTACACTTATTAGCCCCTAATCTGCCACCACCAATGTCGACGATACTATATTAAAGTTATTAACCCCTAAACCTCTGGCCTTCCACATCACTAACACTACATAAATATATTAACCCCTAAACCAAACCCTAACGTAACCCTAACCCTAAGCATAAGTCTAACCCTAACGTAACCCTGAACCTAACCCTATCATCCCCTAACTTAAAAATAATTAAAATAAATCTAAATAAAACTTATATTTTATTACCTAAATAACCTATTTAAAACTAAATACATACTTACCTGTAAAATAAAACCTAAGCTAGCTACAAAATAACTAATCGTTACATTGTAGCTAGCTTAGGTTTTATTTTTATTTCACAGTTAAGTTTGTATTTTAACTAGGTAGACTAATTATTAAATAGTTATTAACTATTTACTAACTACCTAGTTAAAATAAATACAAAGTTACCTGTAAAATAAAACCTTACCTGCCTTACACTAAAAACTAACATTACAATAAAATAAAAAAAAATTAATTAGTCAAATACAAATATCTAAATTACAAAAAAAAACTCATTAAAAAAAATAAAAAACTAAATTATCCAAAATAAAAACGAATTACTCCTAATCTAATAGCCCTAAAAAAATTAAAAAGCCCCCCCCCCAAAAAAACAAAAAAACCTAGCCTACACTAAACTGCCAATAGCCCTTAAAAGGGCCATTTGCGGGGCATTGCCACAAAGAAATCAGCTGTTTTACCAGTAAAAAAACCCCAACAGTAAAACCCACCACCCACGCAACCAAACCCCACAAATAAAAACCTATCTAAATAAACCTAAGCTAACTATTGCCCTGAAAAGGGCATTTGGATGGGCATTGCCCTTAAAAAGGCGTTTAGCTCTTTTACATTGCCCAAAACCCTACTCTAAAAATAAAACCCACCCAATAAACCCTTAAAAAATCTAACACTAACCCCCGATGATCCACTTACAGTTTTCGAAGACCGGACATCCATCCTCATCCAGGCTGCAGAAGTCTTCATCCAAGCAGGCAGAAGTCCTCATCAAAGCCGGCAGAAGTCTTCATCCAAGCAGGCAGAAGTCTTCATCCAGATGGCATCTTCTATCTTCATTCATCTGGCGCGGAGCGGGTCCATCTTCAAGACATCCGGCGCGGAGCATCCTCTTCTTCCAATCGCCGCTGTAGAATGAAGTTTCCCTTTAAGTGACTTAATTCAAGATGGCGTCCCTTACATTCCAATTGGCTGATAGAATTCTATCAGCCACTAGGAATTAAAGGTGAAAAAATCCTATTGGCTGTTGCAATCAGCTAATAGGATTGAGCTTTCATCCTATTGGCTGATCTAATCAGCCAATAGGATTGAGCTCGCATTCTATTGGCTGATTGGGATAGCCAATAGAATGCGAGCTTGGCTGAAGACTTCTGCCGGCTTTGATGATGACTTCTGCCCGCTTAGAAGAAGACTTCTGCCGCCTGGATGAGGACGGATGTTCGGTCTTCGAAAACTGTAATTGGATCGTTGGGGTTTAGTGTTAGGTTTTTTTAAGGGTTTATTGGGTGGGTTTTATTTTTAGAGTAGGGTTTTGGGCAATGTAAAAGAGCTAAATTCTCTTTTAAGGGCAATGCCCATCCAAATACCCTTTTCAGGGCAATGGTTAGCTTAGGTTTATTTTGATAGGTTTTTATTTGGGGGGTTTGGTTGTGTGGATGGTGGGTTTTACTGTTTACTGTTTTACTATTTAAAGATGTAATTCATCTATGTGCATTTTAGTTTTGATCAGAATATTCTTTGAGAGGGACATAGTGCTTAAAGGGAGATAAAAGTGAAAAAATAAAATACTCTAACACACAGTTAAATTCATCTCCAGAGAAGCAGCACACTACTGGGAGCTAGCTGAACACATCTGGTTAGCCAAGACCAAGAGGCATATCTGTGTAGCCACCAATAACAAGTAGCTCCCCATAGTGCATTACTGCTCCTAAGATTATCTAGGTAAGGTCATCAACAAAGGATACTAAGAGAACAAAGTAGTAAAATAAAAAGTCTCTTAAAATGTCAAGCCCTCCATGAAAGATTAATTTTGACTTTTATGTCCGTTTATGAGAATATGTATCACCCATAAACAGAGCAGCATTTATTTTCTTTTTCTTTCAAAACACTGTAAAGTAAAATTTAAAACCTGAACTTAAAGGGACATTAAACATAGAGAAAATATTTCAAATGTCAAACATGCCTTATGCATTAGATTTATACTGTATTAATCATTTGTCTTAAATACATTTATTTTGTTTATATAAAAATGTGCGCTGAAGTGAGATTTTGCACATGCTCTATGTTTTAATCTTGCCGCAATATCTAGCAGAGGCAACTGCTACAACTATAGTTCTGGTTGATACAGGGGCACGTGTGCTAATACAAGGTATGCACGCTCTATTTTTTTGGTGCTCTGGATGTCTGAAACACACCAAATTAAACAATTAATTGTCACAAAATTCGATGTTTACCTACATCTTCCATTCTGTTTTCTTACATTGTGTCCCTGTTTCTGAAAATATATGGGAGGAAAAAGAAGTGGGCTGATGGCATCTATTGGGCTGCAAGATTGCTGATGTAAGTAAATCAAATAAGCATAAAGACATTTTAAAAATATTTATTTATACTATACTTAATATTAAAATGACTTCCATATTTGTTATTAAAATAACTAAGTTTACCGACCCTTTAATACTGAAGTATGAATTATTAGAAGGAAATTTAAACAGGATTTGCTTTGCATTTTCTAAATCTTGTTCTTTCAACATTTTGTAGTACACTGGACCTCTAAAGAGACATACAACGCCAATTACTTCATGATTCAGATAAAACATACAATTTTAAACAAGCTTCCAATTGAATTATATTATATGTATATATATGTACAGACATACCTCATTTTATTGCGCTTCACAGATATTGCTCTTTTTATAAATGAAGGTTTGCAGCAACCCTGTGAGGAGCAATTCTATCTGAGCTATTTTTCCAACATTAACATATATACACATATAAACAACACTGGCAGCATCAGATTTGGTGTGTGAATAGTGTGATATCAATTAACTTTTCACAAAAGCTTTGTTTCCAGCTTCTAATGATCATTTAACATTTGGCATATAGTGAGCATTCAATTTCCAGTTTATAGTTTGCTGATTGTTTTCCCTGTGCTCCTATTGGATACAACTTGCTTTGGCATTTAGGCCTCAATTCCTATTTAAAAAGGACAATCTTCCTGTAGTCATTCTGAAATAATGAATGACTCCAGACTAGTCATCAGTAGCCATTCTGAAGTATGCTTACAGATGAAATATTTATATTAAAGGGACAGTCTACAATAGAATTTTTAAAGATAATACCTTTATTACCCATTCCCCAGTTTTGCATAACCAACACAGTTATATTAATGTACTTTTTACCTCTGTGATTACCTTGTATCTAAGCATCTTCTGACAGCCCCCCGATCACATGACTGTAACTGTTTATTATCTATTGACTTGCATTTAGCATTGTGTTGGGCTAACTCTTAAATGACTCCATGTGCATTAACACAGTGTTATCTATATGACCCACATGAACTTAGCAGTCTCTTGTTGTGTAAAGGAATTTAAAAAACATTTGAAGAGGCAGCCCTCAATGGCTTAGAAATTAGCATATGAGCCTACCTAGGTTTTGTTTCAAATAAGAATACAAAGAGAACAACGCAAATTTGATGCTAAAAGTACATTGGAAAGTTGATTAAAATTACAAGTCCTATCTGAATAATGAAAGTTTAATTTGGCTGTTTAGCATATTACCTTACTGAAGTCATCACCTAGAATTTTTTGTCTTAGCTGATGACTTTACAAGCCTGATGATGTGCAAAAGACTTGTAAAGAAGTTTGATGATCATCAAATGACTCCAGAATGGTCTCTAAAGTATTACTGTTTGTCTTGGGATCACAATATATAGACAGTGTTTTTTTCGGGCTACATTTCAATTTGGCATGATCACAACAGTTCATTTTTGGGTCTATTCCGCACTTGCCGAAAATGTTATTTGGATCCTCGATAAAAGCCCTATTCCTCTTATGGGGCTGAAACGTTCTTGGCTATCACAACTATTTTTCAAGTCCCTTTTCAACAACTTTTTGAGCCTCTAAAAGGCATTTTGGACATCTTTACAACTATTTCATGGCTATTTTCAAACAGTCTATTATCTGGCTCATGTTCAAAAGACTCTGAAATGGCTACAGGATATATTCTAGAGGTTTATTGACATATATAGTATTGATTCATTAAAGCTCTATTCATCTCTACTGGAGAGGCTGCTTACAGTGAACAGGGCAGCATAACATATGTATAGCTTTATATACATATGTATATGTGTTGGGTATGTGATATCCTTCCTGTACAGCTAAGAGGATCTTTATGAAAACTAACTTCAGGATTCCAGCATCTTCAACTGGCATGTTTTTATTTTTCATTTTTAATATAGTATTTGATTAAAAGTCACACTCGCACTGTCATGATTGTCACAATCAGTGCTGGCATTATTAAAATTGTGCTTTAAGAAGTGGATTACTTAATCACGGCTTTCATAGAAACCTATTGTAATCCGTTTCCATTCGCTCCACTGCTAAACCATCTGAATGAATCTTTTATTGTCAGGATAGGATGGCTGTGCACCATTTTTCCATCACTATACTTTTCAAATTGTACAGGTAATGTTTTTAGCAACCATTTTTTTCCTGTTTGTTAAAGTATCATTTCCATTTTGGCATGAACTGCAAAACAAAATGGCGACTACAGGTTTCTATGCAAAGGACTAATAATATCTTCATTAGTAGCCCTGTTATTTTGCATCTGTCTAGGAGACCTTCAAACAAGTTTGCGCCTTTATGACCGGGTTTTTATAGGGGACTCTAAGTCCAAACCTGTTCATAGGAGTGTTTTTCAAAGTGCTTTTACCTACATTACTGAACTCACGGTTATGAATACTAGTTTCAGTTTACAAGTTTAGTGATGCAAAGTGACATGAAACATTTTGAGATTGTAATATATAATGCCTAACTATCGGCTAGATTGCGAGTTTTGCGGTATGAGTGAAAAAGCAGCGTTAAGGCTCTTTTTCACTACCGCTGGTATTACGAGTCTTGCAGGTTTAGGAGCACCGCACACTTTTTGGCCATAACGCAATGTAACTACCGCAGCTTTCAAAAAATCCTTTTTCAATGGGACTTCCTTTGCTCCGGTATTACGAGTCTGCTTGGGAGGCCAAAAAGTGAGTGGTACAGCATAAAACTTCAAGATCCATAACGTAAACTGAAAGACAGTAGTTATGGATTTTATGTTACAACGCCGTAAAATAAAACTCATAACTAAAGTGTTACAAAGTACACTAACACCCATAAACTACCTATTAACCCCTTAACCGAGGCCCTCCCGCATCGCAAACACTAAAATAAAATTATTAACCCCTAATCTGCTGCTCTGGACATTGCCGTCACTAAAATAAACATATTAACCCCTAAACCGCCACACTCCCACCTCGCAAACATTAGTTAAATATTATTAACCCCTAATCTGGCGCCCCTAACATCGCCGCCACCTACCTACATTTATTAACCCCTAATCTGCTGGCCCTCAACGTTGCCGCCACTATACTAAATTTATTAACCCCTAAACCTAACCCTAAGTCTAACCCTAACCCTAACACCCACTAACTTTAATATAATTAAAATAAATCTAAATAAAACCTACTATTTAAAACTAAATTCTTACCTGTAAAATAAACCCTAAGCTAGCTACAATATAACTAATAGTTACATTGTAGCTATCTTAGGTTTTATTTTTATTTCACAGGCAAGTTTGTATTTATTTTAACTAGGTAGAATAGTAAGTATATAGTTATTAACTATTTACTAACTACCTAGCTAAAATAAATACAAATTTACCTGTAAAATAAAACCTAACCTGTCTTACACGAACACCTAACCTTACACTATAATTAAATATAATTAACTAAATTACAAAAAAACAAAACACTAAATTACACAAAATAAAAAAATAAATTATCAGATATTTAAACTAATCTAATAACCCTATCAAAATAAAAAAGCCCCCCAAAATAAAAAATCCCCTAACCTAAACTAAACTACCAATAGCCCTTAAAAGGGCCTTTTGCAGGGAATTGCCCCAAAGAAATCAGCTCTTTTACCTTTAAAAAAAATATACAAACAACCCCCAACAGTAAAACCCACCACCCACACAACCAACCCCTCAAATAAAATCCTAACTAAAAAACCTAAGCTCCCCATTGCCCTAAAAAGGGCATTTGGATGGGCATTGCCCTTAAAAGGGCATTTAGCTCTTTTTCCACCCAAACCCTAATCTAAAAATAAAACCCACCCAATAAACCCTTAAAAAAGCCTAACACTAACCCCCGAAGATCCACTTACAGTTTTTGAAGACCCGACATCCATCCTCAACGAAGCCGGCAGAAGTCCTCAACGAAGCGGCAGAAGTCTTCATCCAACTGGGCAGAAGTCTTCATCCAACCGGGCAGAAGTCTTCATCCAGATGGCATCTACTATCTTCATCCATCCAGAGCGGGTCCATCTTCAAGACATCTGGCGCGGAGCATCCTCTTCAATTGACGTCTTCTTGAACAATGAATTCTCCTTTAAATGATGTCATCCAAGATGGTGTCCCTTGAATTCCGATTGGCTGATAGAATTCTATCAGCCAATCGGAATTAAAGGTGAAAAAATCCGCGCCGGATGGATGAAGATAGAAGATGCCGTCTGGATGAAGACTTCTGCCTGGTTGGATGAAGACTTCTGCCTGGTTGGATAAAGATTTCTGCCGCTTCGTTGAGGACTTCTGCCAGCTTCATTGAGGATGGATGTCGGGTCTTCAAAAACTGTAAGTAGATCTTCGGGGGTTAGTGTTAGGCTTTTTTAAGGGTTTATTGGGTGGGTTTTATTTTTAGATTATGGTTTGGGTGGAAAAAGAGCTAAATACCCTTTTATTTATTTATTTATAAAATATTTTACCAGGAAGGATAGATTGAGATTTCTCTTGTTTTCAAGTATGTCCTGGGTCCACAAAACATTGCATTGATACAATAGGGTACAATAAAATTCAAAAACAATAATAATACACAATAGATGCAAAAATTTTACATAGAACAGGTAAGAAATATATAATCAACCATGACAGTTGCATTCTATTTTGAGATATGTAGAGAGGGATCTCTGAAAGGATATTAGGCTTGGGGAAGATTTGAAAGTGTGCGGGAGGTCATTCCATAACTGTGGCGCTTGGTAGGAAAAGGAGGATTGAGCTGCTTTCTTTTTGTATTGAGGCAAGCTAAATAATGTGCTGGTACTGGATCGGAGGTTATAGGAGGTGGGAATAGCTGGGGAGAGCATTCTGCTCAGGTAGGGTGGGAGCTTTCCAGAAATGTACTTAAACACAAGGTAGGAAAGATGGAGGATGTGTCTGGATTCCAGCGTCAGCCAGTTTAGTTCTTTTAGCATGTCACAATGGTGGGTCTTATAGTTACATTGTAGCACAAAGCGGCAGAACGAGTTATACAATGTATTACGTTTATTAAGGTGAGTTTGCTGTGCAGGTGCGTATATTACGTCCCCATAATCCATGATAGGCATCAGCATTTGCTGTACAATCATTTTCTTTACTGTAGGGCTGAGGCAAGATTTGTTTCTGTACATGGCACCTAATTTTGGATAAAGTTTAGATGCAAGTTTTTCTATGTGGAGGCCAAAAGATAGATTAGGGTCTAAGAACATACCCAAGTATTTGAAAGAGTGGACTGTGGTCAGCGTGCAATTGGATTTTGTTTTGATGCGTAGATGGGAATTTTGTAATTTGTGTAATTTAGGCCCAGTTCCAAAGATCATTGTGGCAGTTATGTCAGTGTTTAGGAAGAGTTTGTTTTTTGAGATCCACTTTTCTACCTCTGTGAACTGGTCTTGGAGCACTGCCTCAAGCTGTGGCAGATCAGATTTGTTTGCATAGATTACCGTGTTGTCTGCGTACATGTGTACAGTTGAGGATTTGCAGACATAAAGTAAATCATTTATAAATAATGTGAATAGTAGAGGGCCGAGAATAGAACCTTGGGGAACACCACACGTGACTGGGAGAGGGAGGGAGTCACTGTTAGAAACAGAGACATATTGTGATCAATCCGATACATATGATCTAAACCAGGTTATTGGACGATCAGCAATACAAGAGTTTTTTAGTTTGAGCAGTAGTATGTCGTGGTCCACTGTGTCAAAAGCCTTAGCAAAATCAAGGAAAATAGCTCCAGTTAGGTCTCCTTGTTCCATGCCAGTTTGGATGTTGTTGCAAACTTTTAGGAGGGCAGTTGTAGTGTAGTGATTCGGTCGAAAACCTGATTGATCAGGGGTCAGATAGTTAGAAAGTTGGTAATACTCGCATAATTGCGTATGGACGCATTTTTCTAAGATTTTTAGACAATACTGGGAGCAATGATATAGGGCAATAGTTAGAAACCAAGGTTAACTCCCCACTTTTATGAATAGGCACTACTCTTGCAGTTTTCCAGAGTTTAGGTATGTATCCAGACACCAAGGATTCGTTAATTAGGGTTGCAACAGGCTTAGCAATTGCCGGCGCACTGAGCTTCAACAGCATTGCTGGGATTTGATCAGGTCCAGACTGGTTTTTCATTGTTAGATTATTAAGGTGTTTCTTAACGACATTGATGGGTACAGGTCTAAAATTGAACTTCTCTATATTGGGTCTTTGCTGTTTTAGTGGGGCCTGATCCACATTTGTAGCTTCAGGATGTGTGCCATTTATTAGTTTGTCAATCAGGGTGGTGGAGCATCCGACAAAATAATTGTTAAAGGCATTTGCTACTTCTAAGGGGAGTTGCAGGTTTTGGTTATCCACATTGACAATGGAGGGTTGGGAGTTGATTGGTGGATTTTGTAAGTTATTTATGAGTTTCCAAAACTTTCTAGGGTTAGATATGTTATTGTTCAGATTTTCACAGAAATATTGTGCCTTAGCCAATTTTGTTTGTTTAGTGCATATATTTCGCCATTGTCTATATACACAGTGATCATTCATAGAGCCAGTATGTTTGAAATTGGTACATTTGAATGAGGTCAGCTGTGATCCAATTCAAGTGTGCTCCTTTTACTCTCACCTTACGCAGCGGGGCATGTAAATTCCAAACTTGTAGGAGTTCAGACTGAAAGAATTCAACTGCAGAGTCTAGATCTTTGATGTAATTTAGAAATGATTGAATATTAAATTTTTTGAAGGACCTGGTGATTTTAACCTTGGGAGAGGATTTAGTAGCCTTTATTTTGCGCACGCAGTACACTAAGCAGTGGTCACTGAAATTGTTAGGGAGAACACCTGCCTCCTGGATTCGGTCAGGAGAAGTGGAGAGAATCCAGTCGAGCAGGGTGTGATTATGGCTTTTGATGTTTATGCGAGTTGGGGAGGAGATTAATTGCGTTAGCTGCAAAGATTTAAACAGCGAGCGACAACTGTTATTTTTTGGATTCAGCCAATCAATGTTAAAATCTCCAAAAAACAAAATTTAAATTTTTGGGTTTTGAGCTATGGATTCACTAAGGAGCTGTGCTATGTCTGAAATGGAATGCACAGGGGAGCTAGGTGGGCGGTAGATTCCTGCAACAATGATTGATTTACTGCAAGGGATCTCAATTTTGCCAGAAAGGAAATCAAAGGTGGCAGGAGAGCTAGATTTTTGTATGGGGGTGAACTTTGTGGAATTGTCAACATGAATTACAATGCCGCCTCCTCTCTTTGCTCTTTCAATTCTATGGCATGAATACCCATGTATTGCAATGGCAGAGTCAGGTATTTTTGCAGTTAGCCATGATTCAGA
Source organism: Bombina bombina (assembly GCF_027579735.1). Classification (NCBI taxonomy): domain Eukaryota; kingdom Metazoa; phylum Chordata; class Amphibia; order Anura; family Bombinatoridae; genus Bombina; species Bombina bombina. Next base: position 1,041,236,120 of record NC_069501.1, read on the forward strand.
GATCACAATGATTTTTGGCTTGTATTGTAAACACTAAGCTTACAGTGCATCGATTTTTGGTAGTAAGCTGCGGATATTACAGTGCACAAAGGAGAGGCCTTTTTTAGTTGGAAGGCTAGGAATGGAATTTGCTGGGGGACCAGGGTTAGACTCTACATCATTTGCAAGGGCAAGTAACATAAGGAATAGGAATTTGGACATAGTTTTTGTTTGGCTATATAGTGAATGGCATACTTTATAATTTTGTGAGGTGGGGGTAGGAGGGCTATTTTTTATAACTCTCCACTAGCACTCAGCAGATAAGTTACAGCAACAGAGCAGGCCATGGTGTATGATAATTTGTTTTCCAGTTTGAGGTGGGTGCTTATGGCGGTAATGTAGTGAACAAAATTGGAGTGAGAAAAGGGTTGTCACGAATATCAGTATGGTCATATTTTGATACATGTTAGTGCTATGAGGTGTGTAGATGAAAATAAAACAAAAATAGTACAATATAAAAAATAAATATATACAGGGAGTGCAGAATTATTAGGCAAGTTGTATTTTTGAGGATTAATTTTATTATTGAACAACAACCATGTTCTCAATGAACCCAAAAAACTCATTAATATCAAAGCTGAATATTTTTGGAAGTAGTTTTTAGTTTGTTTTTAGTTTTATCTATTTTAGGGGGATATCTGTGTGTGCAGGTGACTATTACTGTGCATAATTATTAGGCAACTTAACAAAAAACAAATATATACCCATTTCAATTATTTATTTTTACCAGTGAAACCAATATAACATCTCAACATTCACAAATATACATTTCTGACATTCAAAAACAAAACAAAAACAAATCAGTGACCAATATAGCCACCTTTCTTTGCAAGGACACTCAAAAGCCTGCCATCCATGGATTCTGTCAGTGTTTTGATCTGTTCACCATCAACATTGCGTGCAGCAGCAACCACAGCCTCCCAGACACTGTTCAGAGAGGTGTACTGTTTTCCCTCCTTGTAAATCTCACATTTGATGATGGACCACAGGTTCTCAATGGGGTTCACATCAGGTGAACAAGGAGACCATGTCATTAGATTTTCTTCTTTTATACCCTTTCTTGCCAGCCACGCTGTGGAGTACTTGGACGCGTGTGATGGAGCATTGTCCTGCATGAAAATCATGTTTTTCTTGAAGGATGCAGACTTCTTCCTGTACCACTGCTTGAAGAAGGTGTCTTCCAGAAACTGGCAGTAGGACTGGGAGTTGAGCTTGACTCCATCCTCAACCCGAAAAGGCCCCACAAGCTCATCTTTGATGATACCAGCCCAAACCAGTAGTCCACCTCCACCTTGCTGGCGTCTGAGTCGGACTGGAGCTCTCTGCCCTTTACCAATCCAGCCACGGGCCCATCCATCTGGCCCATCAAGACTCACTCTCATTTCATCAGTCCATAAAACCTTAGAAAAATCAGTCTTGAGATATTTCTTGGCCCAGTCTTGACGTTTCAGCTTGTGTGTCTTGTTCAGTGGTGGTCGTCTTTCAGCCTTTCTTACCATGGCCATGTCTCTGAGTATTGCACACCTTGTGCTTTTGGGCACTCCAGTGATGTTACAGCTCTGAAATATGGCCAAACTGGTGGCAAGTGGCATCTTGGCAGCTGCTGGCTTGACTTTTCTCAGTTCATGGGCAGTTATTTTGCGCCTTGGTTTTTCCACACGCTTCTTGCGACCCTGTTGACTATTTTGAATGAAACGCTTGATTGTTCGATGATCACGCTTCAGAAGCTTTGCAATTTTAAGAGTGCTGCGTCCCTCTGCAAGATATCTCACTATTTTTTACTTTTCTGAGCCTGTCAAGTCCTTCTTTTGACCCATTTTGCCAAAGGAAAGGAAGTTGCCGAATAATTATGCACACCTGATATAGGGTGTTGATGTCATTAGACCACACCCCTTCTCATTACAGAGATGCACATCACCTAATATGCTTAATTGGTAGTAGGCTTTCGAGCCTATACAGCTTGGAGTAAGACAACATGCATAAAGAGGATGATGTGGTCAAAATACTCATTTGCCTAATAATTCTGCACTCCCTGTATATGTATATATATATATATATATATATATATATATATATACATACAAAAATAGTACAATATAAAAAGAAATATATATATATATATATATATATATATATATACATACATATACACACTATCGATGTGGGATATATAGCTATTTTAAGGGCAATGCCCATCCAAATGCCCTTTTCAGGGCAATGGGGAGCTTAGGTTTTTTTAGTTAGGATTTTATTTGGGGGGTTGGTTGTGTGGGTGGTGGGTTTTACTGTTGGGGGGTTGTTTGTATTTTTTTTTACAGGTAAAAGAGCTGATTTCTGGGGCGGAGCTTGGCCGCACTTGTAGATGGCCGCTTGCTGAGTTAGCTCTGAAGCCCCAGTGCACCTATGTGAGAAGCCAGAGTAACCCAAAACCTGTCAGAACCCCAATTCAGCTGCATAACAACTCTAGAACCCAAGCGGATACTAATATTTGAAGAGGAAGACCGCTTACTATCAGAAAGACCCCCCTGGGTGAAGACAAACTGTGAGGCCTGGTGCGCAGAGTTTTACCGCGACTTGACTGAACTGCTGCCTACCCGTGGGCTTATATCGCCCGGAACCTAGGACTGACTTGCATCTTACCGGAGGTCGTCTTGTGCCGGGAACATCACACCGGCATACACTACAGGCCTGTTGCACTGCGGCTCACTACGTGGTGCGGCGGCCCTTCCCTAGCCGCACGCATACCAACCCAGAGACCGGTGGAGGCACAGATAGGCTTGGAGAAACAGTCTGAGCACCAGCCAAGTGCGACGGAGGGGTTTGAGGCCCTGGAGGTGTATTTTGAAGATCCGCCTTGTCCCGGTAGAACCGCACCAAAGCAGAGCAGGTGAGAACACCAAATAGTAACGGGGCCCAGGAGGAGTGGGACAGCTAAAGTGTGCACTCTCTGTAACCTGCATTAGACCCCAGGGAGACAAAATTCCTGACTGCAGGGCTGCATAGTTCACTCACTGAAAGAATAGGCCCCTAGAGTGGAGGAGGAAGATATTAAACAGCAATATATTACCCACGAGGCCTGCCTCTCTCACATAAGAAGCTTATTAGGCAGTGAGGAGTACAGTGAGGTTACCTTTCTACTATCAGTATGTCCCAGAAACGACTTACTAAATCAACTAAGGGCTCTCAGTCCTCTAGTTGTGAGAACTACCTTATTGCAGCTGATACCCAAACAAATGCCATAAAGGAGGCCACTGAATCCAGCAAACAGACTGCAGCTGTGCAAACTTCCAGCGCAGACCACATTTTCTCTAGTTATGTTACCAAAGAAGATATTAGGCACCTATCTTCCAAAAATGACATTAAAGAAGCAATGATGGATGTGAAAATGTTATTTGGGGAACTGAAAAAAGATATAGCTGCAGTGGATCACAGGGTCACACAGATGGAGGAAGTACAGGAAGAGTTCAGATCTGACCTGCAACAACAAGCCAGCAGTATACAGTCTCAAGATACAACAGTACAAAGCCTCACAGACAGAATAGAGGATTTAGAAAACAGGAGCAGGCGTAATAACCTGAGGCTCCGTGGAGTACCTGAGACAGTTAATCCGCCTGACTTAAATCAATATATACAAGAACTGTTTAAATATCTGAAAAACACTCCTAATGCAGCTGAGATCCCAGTTGAAAGAGCACATAGGGCGCTCAGACCCAAGCCGCCAGCCAGAGCCCCGCCTAGGGATATCATTATTAAATTACTCTCATACAAGGACAAAGAAGATATTCTAAGGCATTCCAGGAACAAACACCCCCTAATATTTGAGGGCACAGAGATTCAAATTTATACAGATTTATGTCCTGCTACACTTCAAAAGAGGCGAGACTTACGCTATATTACTTCCATCCTCAAGGAGCAGCAAATCCAGTACAGGTGGGGCTTCCCCACATGCATAATTGCGTCTAAAGAAGGCACCTCTGCCATCTTCAGGTGGCTGGATGATCTTGGCGCCTTCAATCAGGCATTCGGCCTGCAGATTAGGCCTCCGGGAGGAGCAGCTGCACGTGCACATCCTGGACCGGGGATGGCTCGAGGTGTGGATGGCCACTGATCTCAATCTGGATTCCTACCACAAAGGGACCTGACCCACTGTCATACTATGCACCACCTGAAAGACCCCAGAAATGGGAAGTTTCCTCCACTTGAAATTGCAACCCAGCTAGACTTCCAGACAGATAAGTAAAATACCTTCCACCCCTTTATTGCATCATGGAAGTGTCACATCTCCCTATTAGCTTAATTACCCTTAGCTTATTTAATTTATGCACAGGGAATAATGTTATTTTCTCTAATATGAGGAGGCAGCTACAGGCGGGACGGACTGATATTTGGACTGTAACAAGAACCCAGTCCTGTAGCTGTACTCGCAATCTCTTGGACACTGGGACAAATGGGATGTTTTGGTTTATGATGTTTGTTTATATTATCACTAACTTGTCATAGCCAACGCGTTTATAGTAATAGTGCTATAGTGCAATTATTTTCTGTTACTTTAGAAACAACAACAGGGTAATTGGTTTGCTACGCTGAAGGAAATTAGGTTTATGAGATACCATGCTATGTTACTAGTTTCAATCACAATAGTTATATCTGAATGTATTCATATTCTTCTCTTAGCTTACTGACCCTTGGCTCACGTACCTAAACACAGGGAATTATGTGATTTTCTCTAATAAGACAAGGCAGCTACGGGTGGGACGGACTGATGCTTGGACTGTACAAAGAGCCCAGCCCTGGAGCTGTTCTTACACCTTCCTCTAACATTGTGATAGTTTGGATGTTTTTGCTTCGGTAGATTGTTTATATTGCAACTAATCTGTCATAACCAACATATTTATAGTAACAAATCACAAAGCATTTATTTTCTGTTATCATAGAAATAGCAACTGATTGATTAACTACTTACACTAAAAGGAACTGAGCCTATGAGAAGCCATGTTTTATTCACAGTTTAAGCTCCCAATAACACATTTTTATATATAAAAAGAAAAGGGGAGGGGGGAAGGGAGCCCAAAAAAAAAATTTAAAAAAAAAAAAAAAAATGTATACATACATAGATATCATAATTGAACACTCAAGTGTACCCCCAAGACTCTGCGAAGTGGAGCTGGGATCTGAACCTCCATTTCTCAGTCATAGTATTGGGCTCGCTGTAGGAGCAGGGGTCTAGAACTCAACCTTTATTAAAGGACAGACAGTGGGGACTATAATTTAGGTTCCCTTCACCTCGTTTTAGTTAAAAATAAATTATCCGCAATTGGTTCATACACACGTTCTGACAATTACTTTTTAGATAATTTAGGGTTACTTCACCTACAAAGTTTATCACCATAATTATAATTTATATAGGTGTTCTGGGGCTAATACCTCCTGCTATTTAACTACTCTTGTTTTACAGATTGTTCCCCTTTTCTTTTTTTTTTCCTACCACTCTCTGCCCCTAGAAGCCAGAAGCAGCGACCTTTGATCGCTACTTTGTCTACCAGACAATCTCCCCTCCAACCCTCTACTAAACACCCTTTTAAGACTCACTCCCTTCCCCACTGTCACCTTTTTCTCCTTCCTTGACAACCTCAATTGCTCATTTATCTTAACAACCTCCACCCTATTCCCTTACTACCTCCATACCCTCCCCCCCCCCTTTTTCCTTTTTTTTTTTTTTTTTTTTTTTTTTTTTCTTCCCCCCCATCCGCTCCTTAGCTCAACATGCACTCACAGGCCAGGATACATACTTTAGATCTTGTTACTATCAACGTCAAGGGCTTAAATAGCCCAGAGAAAAGATCGGTCGTCACCAGAGACCTGAATAGGCAGGGTGGAGATGTGATTTTCATTCAAGAAACGCACTTCGCTAAGACCAGAGAACCTAAATGGTTCAATAGACACTACCCGACCGCACACTTCGCGTCTGGACCTTCCAAAAAGAATGGAGTGGGGATCTTGTTTCGCCACTCCACACCATTCCAGACCGAACAAGAATTAAAAGACCCCAATGGAAGGTACTTAATCTTAGTAGGCACGTTATATGGTAGACATATGACTCTGGTTAACCTCTACTTCCCAAACACTGCCCAAGACTTATTCTTTAAGAAAGTTGTGCTTAAGATCCTTGAAATACAGAAAGGGATACTTTATGTGGGAGGAGACTTTAATGTCTCCCTAGACCCAGCCATGGATGCCTCGGACGGTCTCTCTAGTGCCCCGAGCAGAGTAGTTAAACACCTGACACGATCTTTAAGGGATCTGGTTCTGCATGACATCTGGCGGACCCTGCATCCGAGAGAGAGGAATTATACTTTTTACTCGTTCCCTCACAAAAAATACACGAGGATAGACTACCTCCTCACTGACTCTGCGGGACTTACAGTCACAACGGATTGTTGTATCAATCCAATAACGTGGTCAGATCATGCCCCTGTCAGATGTACAATAGACTGGCCCAATACCCCGATAATACCATATCTTTGGAGATTGGACGAAAACCTATTGGATGACAAACCTCTAATGCAAAAACTACAAGATGGGATTAACGAATACTTTCGTTTCAACGTAGATGAGACTTTGGCGGACTCAGTGGTATGGGAAGCACACAAGTGTGTTGTCAGAGGTATACTGATGAGACACAGCGCAACGTTGCGCAGAGCAAAAAGAGACACCTATAACGCCCTCCTAGCTCAAGTGAGCCAAACGGAATTGGCTCACAAGGAACAACCAAACAACCGGGAAAGGCAAGAGAGCTTGTCTGAAGCTAGATCAGCCCTGCTGAATCATTTACAGAAAGAACAACATAGGAAAGCACTTACTTTGCGCCAACAGTTCTTCGAGCATAGTAATAAAGCGGGTAAGCTTTTGACCCGGGCACTAGCTAGGAAGAGACTGCGCTCCTATGTTTATGAGGTGGTCGACGTACAGGGCGAGAAACACAATGACGGGCAATCTATTGCTAATATTTTCGGACAATATTACAAGTCCTTATATAATATACGTGATTGTGTCGCCGGACAGGGTGCTCTAGGGGATGAGCAGACCCCTACACGGGAAATACTAGATTACGTCTTGAAGGCAGAACTCCCATGCCTATCAGGGGAAGAAGCAGAGGCTTTGGATTCTCCCCTTACCTGCGAGGAGCTCCTGTCGGCCATTAGAGACCTCCCAGTAGGCAAAAGTCCTGGCCCTGATGGATTTGGGACACGTTACTATAAGAAATTTGCGGGTCTCTTAATTCCTCGCATGCTCCGCCTATTCAACCAGTTATCTGAAACACCAGAATTGCCACACTCAATGCTTGAGGCATTTATCTCAGTGATCCCGAAACCGGGTAAACCAGAGAATCACCCTAGCAGTTACAGGCCCATTTCTCTGCTTAACTGCGACATTAAAATCTTGGCCAAAGTATTAGCGAATCGCCTTAAGAAACTCCTCCCAAAGCTGGTAAGTACTGATCAGGCGGGATTCATCCCAGCCCGTGAGGCACGTGACAATATTCTCAGAGTCATCCAACTGATTTCACATGCTCAGGCTGACTCCGCACCGTTGGTACTTGTATCAACGGATGCGGAAAAAGCCTTTGACCGGGTAAATTGGACCTTTATGCAGCATACCATGAGAAAAATGGGCATGGGGACAAATTTTGTAAATTTAGTCCTCTCCCTGTATTCCAAACCTAACGCTAGAGTCCGGGTGAACGGCTTGTTCTCAGAGCCCTTTCCCATCACTAACGGCACGAGACAGGGGTGCCCACTTTCACCCCTGCTCTTTGCACTTGTTATGGAGGTTCTGGCAAGCCGCATCCGAGCCAACCCTAATATCAGAGGCATACAAACAGGAGGACTGGAGCATAAGCTGGCAATGTATGCCGATGATGTTCTGTTGACATTGGCAGACAACTCTCAGTCCCTGCAATCTGCACTGGGGGAATTTGAGGAGTTCGGCAGGGTCTCGGATTTCTCACTTAACCTTTCTAAGTCCGAAATCTTGAATATATCAATGCCACAAGAAGCTTTCCTAAATCAGAGCTTCGGTTGCCCCTTAAAAGTAGCATCCAAACATTTGAAATATTTGGGCATTACCTTAACACCATCAATCTCAGATATAGTCAATGTGAACTATAAAGCTATCAGAGACGATATTCAGAGAGATGTTAAGATGTGGGAGAATAAGACCATCTCCTGGATGGGCAGGATTCACGTCGTTAAAATGAATATCCTGCCCAGAGTCCTATATGTCATGCAGGCGGTCCCCCTGGCCTCCGCAGGTCATTTAATTCACCAAATACAAGTGGCAATGGAGACATATGTCTGGAAGGGACGGAGACCGAGAATACAAAAGAGGACAATGTACCTCCCCAGGAACAGAGGGGGGGCAGGAGTTCCCCGCCTGAGTGATTATTTTACAGCAATCTCTTTGCAGCGCATAGTTGAATGGTGCCGGGGATCGGCAGACAAGGCGTGGTTAGCCCTCGACAGGGAGATCCTGCAGAGGGGGAACGTGGGAGCGCTGGCTTGGATTAGTCCTAGCTCCCGCCCAGACCAAATAGCGCACTACCCCCTGATTAGAGATGTTCTGCAAATCTGGGATAGAGCACTCAGGACGGGGAGTCATATCTCCTCTATAACTTCCCCACTAATACCCGTTCGAGAAAACCCGGATAATGGCATTGCCAACAGAGCTTATTCCACGGGCTCAAGTTATCCACTGTCCGTAACAATGGTCTCTAACGCTTTAATAAATGGGAAATTGAAAACGCAGAGGGATCTTGCAGATTGGGATCAAGAGCTCTTCACTTCTTGGTTCCGAGTCACCCAACTTAAACATTACCTCAGCACTCTAGGGAGCAGAGACTCTTTAAACAAACAGAGAACGTTGTTTGAAACACTCTGCACATCGGAAACCCATCCCCGCCATTTGATCTCGACCCTATACAAACTCCTGATAGAAGGAGGAGAAGTAGCGTTGCCTTCTTACGCGATTGCATGGCAGAGAGACCTGGGAGTGGAGATCGATCCCAAAACATGGCTGACAATCTTTAATAGAGCTAAACGAGCCTCTGTGTCGGCAAGGTTGCAGGAAATGCACTTTAAGTTTCTGAGCAGGTGGTATCTCACCCCTCAGAGACTGAAGAAAATATACCCCCACGCCGGTGGGGAATGCTGGAGGGGCTGTGGAGAAGAGGGATCTATACTGCATGTATGGTGGCAATGCCCGCTGATACAGCATTTTTGGACGGAAGTACTTGGAGAAAGTAGCAGACTGCTCCGGGTAATCCTCCCATCAAACCCCAATTACCTAATTTATCACGAACTCCCCAAGATGGCTATGGTAGCCAAGCGCCATTTACTCCTCCTCATGTTGAATGGGGCCAAGAGTCTCATTCCGAGACATTGGAAGACGCCTCGGACACCGAGCCTGGACGAATGGAGACGGGAGGTAAGAGATCTCCTGAATCTAGAGAGGTATCATTACCTGCGAACTGGGAAACTAGAGCTGCATGAGTACATGACTCTAATTTGGGAAGGTAGAGACATATAAGCCATTGCCGATTTGGCAGAGTATACAGGACCTGACTTGCATGAGTTACTGAGATGAACCCGTGAAGAGTGGAAACCTCTCCCCTCTCCTCCCCCCCCTTTTTTTTTTTTTTGTTTCCCCCCTTTCTGACCTTCGCATACCCCCCCGACCTGAACTTCTTAACCCCCTTGCTGATACCTTTGTCCCTCTACTAATGCCCCTCTTATTCATCCCTTCCCCTATACACCTTCACTTAACACTTCTTCAACCTCCTTACAAAGACCTGACCAGGCTGAGTGTGCCGAATAATCAACCAGCTATGGTATAAGGCAAACTTAGATCCTCAAATTACAAACAGTTTTGTTTTATATAACAGAGTTATACCGAAACACTCGGCTAGGGATGACTAAATTGTTTTCTGTGTTAAGAGTTTTTCTGATTTAAAAAATGATTGGATGTCTTGTTATTACATAATGCTCATAATGCTTTAAGATACGCACAACACAATGTTATTTTGAAATATGTTGAGCTCCGTGCATTTTGATATGCCACTGTGTGATAATGATTTAATATGATGTCTGATCATTCAATAAAGCTGATTTCAAAAAAAAAAAAAAAAAAGAGCTGATTTCTTTGGGGAAATGCCCCGCAAAAGGCCCTTTTAAGGGCTATTGGTAGTTTAGTTTAGGCTAGGGTTTTTTTTTTATTTTGGGGGGCTTCTTTTATTTTGATAAGGATATTAGATTAGATGTAATTAGTTTAAATATCTGATAATTTATTTTTTTATTTTGTGTAATTTAGTGTTTGTTTTTTTGTAATTTAGTTAATTGTATTTAATTTATGTAATTGATTGAATTGTAGTGTAAGGTTAGGTGTTAGTGTAAGACAGGTTAGGTTTTATTTTACAGGTAAATTTGTATTTATTTTAGCTAGGTAGTTAGTAAATAGTTAATAACTATTTATTAACTATTCTACATAGTTAAAATAAATACAAACTTACCTGTGATAAAAAATAAAAGCTAAGATAGCTACAATGTAACTATTAGTTATATTGTAGCTAGCTTAGGGTTTATTTTACAGGTAAGTATTGCAAGTTAGTACCGAGCAGCTCTTACCGCAAAACTCGTAATCTAGCCGTATGCGTAGTAAAAAAAACTTTTAAATGTACTTTCATTATATATTTTTTCCCCTTACCTTAAATTTGACTTCGCAGACCTAAACCTGCAAAATACCTATCCCTAATTGGCCTTAACAGAGGTGATAGAATAAGGTACTGTAAAACAATACAAGTGTTGCTAGCAAAATTATATTGGGGAAACTTTTCTTTTTCTTTTCAGTTCAGTAACAAGTCTAGATTAGAAGTGGTGGGGGACTTTGGCCTTAAAAAAACAATCGCAGGAAACAATATATTAATGTATTGAGAACATGTTCTCATTTGACTGGTATGTTAATTTATTGCAAGGTAACAGAAAAATCTTGTAATTACAAGGTGTTTAAGTAGCCCTTTGTATAATCTTTATGAGTTTAAGGATGTTACTCTGGATTTAATGACACAACAGTCACCTAAAACTATTTGTTGCAGGAGCTATCTTGAACATGCTCATAAGCAGTACACAGGGAAGTTTGCGGCAGTCTGGTGTTGCATTCTTGACCATCAACATTGTGATAATACAACTTCTTTAGCTCCAAATTTGCATATTTATTAGCTGTTTTTAAAATATTATTATTTTGTTGTTAAAGTAGTTGAAGTGTAATTTTGTTCATCTTCTTATTTTCCATTAATTGGGATCATAGTGCTTATCATGTACATATTGTTGAGGCTTAACACAGAAGTCATCACTTTAGGTGTACATTATCACAAAATGACAAATGTATGTGTGTGTATAAAACCACTGTGATAAAGTTATTAATGACAATATGCAGAATTGTTCATACTGCTTATAGTCAGTAATCCCCAACAATAACAAATGTTGCAGGTCTGAACAATTAACAGCTATCAGCACAATCCCACCATCAGTGTCATTGTGTACAGGATACTGTTTAGATGACCAGCAATACTTTATCTAATGACATCCAAAATATTGCACAAATGATATCCTTAATTGTATTATGTCCTGCAGTGCTACTCATTACCAAATATCTAGCACACAGCACTAAGGAATCTTGCACTGAAGAAACCTACAGTATCTACTAAAGAAGCCTTTACCTTTATACTTCCTGCTAGATCATCCTACTGTGTGGATGTGGTGTGCAGAATCCAGCTGTGCCAATCTGGTCTCACACTAACTCACTTATTCACAACATCACAAGCTATAGGAGCTTGTGCCCTTCTATTACACTCTGTGTAAAGGGAAAACACACACCACCTCTGTTTTATCCTCAACCAAACAAACATCTCCCTGACGTTACTGCACTTAAAGGGACACTCAGGTTAAATTACATTTTCATGATTCAGATACAGCATGTAATTTTAAACAACTTTCCAATTTATTTCCATTAAAAAAAATGTGCACAGTCTTTTATATTTACAATTTTTGAGTCACCAGATCCTACTGAGCATGTGCAAGAATTCACAGACTATACTTATATGTATTTGTGATTGGCTGATTGCTATCACATGGTACAAGGGGAGTGGAGATATACATAACTTTGAAATTTGTTATAAAAAAATCTACTACTCATTTGAAGTTCAGACTAAGTGCTATTGCATTGTCTTGTTATCTTGCATTTGTTGATTATGCAAATCTAATGTGTTGACTGGTCCTTTAAAGAGATATGAAACCCAAAAATGTCCTTTTGTGATTCAGACAGAATATACCATTTTTAAAAAGAGCTTCTAGCTTACTTCTATTATCAATATGCTTTGTTCTCATGATATTCTGTGTTGAAGAGATGCATAGTTATTCATCTGGAGCACTACATGGCAGGAAATAGTGCTGCCATCTACTGCTCTTGCAAATGGATAACATTTTTGCAAAACTGTTGCTATACGGTGCTCCAGAAATGGGCCTGCTCCTAAGCATATATGTCCCTGCTTTTCAAGAAAAGATACCAAGAGAACAAAGAACAATTGTTAATAGAAGTAAATTAGAAAGCTGTTTAAAATGATATGCTCTATCTGAATCATGAAATATTTTATGGGGGGTTCATATCCCTTTAACCAAACCCATCATACCAGTATAAATATGTGGAAGGTTGGATAATAAGGCACCTAGGTGGAGACGGAGCTTTTCTGCTGACATCTAGCTATAAGTACATAGTCTTGCATTTCTCTGTGGCCGTATCTGTTCCAATAACTCATCGAGTGACTTTTTCCTCTAAAAGCATTCAAATCTGACATAATTCTCTTTTTAATACAATGGAAATGTTGCTAGGAAATATTTATATTATACCACTGGTGTCAACGTATTTATTATCTTTTCTCCCTTAAGACAATTTTGTAACTACTCTTGTTTCAATTCTTGGTTTTTAAAAACAATATAATACCCTAAAACTTAGCCAAAATGTTAAACGGGCCGACAGTATTGTTTTGGGAACTTTTGCAGTAAAGAGACTTTTCTTTTGATTTATGATCTGGTTGTTTACAAGCTAAACCTCCCACAAGCATATGTGTATTATATTAATTAATCGTATGACACACATTGGAAAGGTTTTATTGATACAACTATATCAAGTATATGCATTTCAATGAAGGCTGACACCTCAAATGTATATATTTTAGCATCTGGGATTAATGATTGTATAAAGACATATAGAGGTTTATAAATGAGATAAAAGATACGCTAATTATTCAATAGGACAAGGGCAGCATATAACCACAAGAAACATCATGTTCTAGATATAGTTATAGCATCCATATGTGTCTTCCAAAAAAGATCATTATTCCAGAGATCTCAATACGCAGGCTAAGATACAAGCATTTTTACAGTTTTCACATAAATAAAAGCCTTTACTTGGTTTACTTAGATCTGAGTATTGGATATCTGTGAATTGGTGTGTGGATGAAAAGGCAGACTGTATCACTGAGCTGAAAGGGAGCTAAGAATAGTAACATACATGTTTATTTGCAAGGATAACAAGATATTATATAGAGATGATTTAAGCTATATGAATGGTCTCATGGACTTGTGGTGCATGCTGGGAGTGGCTTTTTATTAGTTTGCTAAAGGGACAGTATACACTCATTTTCATATAACTGCATGTAATAGACACTACTATAAAGAATAAGCTGCACAGATACTGATATAAAAATCCAGTATAAAACTGTTTAAAAACTTATTTAGAAGCTCTCAGTTTAGCTCTGTTGAAAAGGTAGTTGGAAAGCCCACTGCAAGTGGGAAATAAGACACTCCCCCATCCCCCTTCTTTTGCATATGAAAAGACCCTTTACACAAACAGGAGCAAACTGAAGTAGGTTTACGTCGGTATTCTCCTAAAACTTTGGGGCTTGGTTAGGAGTCAGAGCAATGTTATTTAAAAATAAGCAAAACTATAAAAAAAAATTAAAAACAACTTTATGGGCTATATAAATAGATCATCTGCAAAACATTTATGCAAAGAACAAATTAGTTTATAATGTCCCTTTAAATACTGTGCTGTGGTTGCTGGCTTCAATAGCATTTTACAAAGAGGGTCTACATTGTATGATGTTGATAAGCAAATACTTTTTGATATATTTTTTTATGTCATATGAGAAACCATTTGAATGTGCATTACAAAACCTAGTATAATGCTTTGCACAGCAGATGGTTTTTGTCTTTTGAGCTCAGAATAGAATGTATGGGAAGAAAATGCCTCATGCAACTTTAAACTAGGAAGAGAAAGAAATGTGAATCTGAAACACATTCACAGGAACATTATCTCTGGTTCTCTTGTGTTTTCTATGCTAATGGTACATTTAGTAGTTCCACATACACTGGCCTGGCCTACTAGCACTTAAGCCAGTAAGCTAAAATAAATCAGCTGTTGCTAATACGCTATTAACATTTCGGACATGTTTGTACATCTTGTGATGCAAGAAAGCAAACGTCACCCATAAAGAAATTGGCAACCAATAATGTTATAACTAATGCTGTTCTATATACAAATTGAGTAGAACATTTTACGTGACATAGGTGTAGCAATCAGCAAAGTCAGGACACAAGAATACATCATTTAGCATGGTTGTGAGCACTAAAGCACAAAATATGTGTATTTTATATTTCTTTCACATATTATTATTAGTGATGTCGCAAATTGTTCGCCGGCGAATAGTTCCCGGCGAACATAGCATGTTCGCGTTTGCCTCGGCGGGCGAACATATGCGATGTTCGATCCGCACCCTATTCGTCATCATTGAGTAATCTTTGACCCTGTACCTCACAGTCAGAAGACACATTACAGCCAATCAGCAGCAGACCCTCCCTCCCAGACCCTTCCACCTCCTGGACAGCATCCATTTTAGATTCATTTGGAAGCTGCATTCTTAGTGAGAGGAGGCACAGTGTAGCTGCCGCTGATTTAATAGGGAAATCGATAGCTAGGCTAGTGTATTCAGTGTCCACTACAGTCCTGAAGGACTCATCTGATCTCTGCTGTAAGGACAGCACCCCAAAAAGCCCTTTTTAGGGCTAGAACATCAGTCTGCTTTTTTTTTCCCCTGTGTAATCTAATTGCAGTTGCCTGCCTGACAGCGTGTGTGTCAGGCTCACAGCGTATACTGTGCCCACTTGCCCAGTGCTACCACTCATATCTGGTGTAACAGTAGTGTACATTTAAAAAAAAAAAAAAACTTTTTTGACTGTGAAATAATAGCAGACAGCTGCCAGTATCCAAGATGGCCGCCAATAAGGCAGATGGGGAGGGTTAGAGAGCTGTTTTGGGGGGGATCAGGGAGGTTGGGGGCTAAGGGGGGATGCTATACCACAGCATATGTAAATATGCTAAAAAATTAAAAAAACAAATAAAAACCTTTTATTTTAGTACTGGCAGACTTTCTGCCAGTACTTAAGTTGGCGGGGACAATTGTGGGGTGGGGGAGGGAAGGGAGCTGTTTGGGAGGGATCAGGGGGTCTGATGTGTCAGGTGGGAGGCTGATCTCTACACTAAAGCTAAAATTAACCCTGCAAGCTCCCTACAAACTACCTAATTAACCCCTTCACTGCTAGCCATAATACACGTGTGATGCGCAGCAGCATTTAGCGGCCTTCTAATTACCAGAAAGCAACGCCAAAGTCATATATGTCTGCTATTTCTGAACAAAGGGGACCCAAGAGAAGCATTTACAACCATTTGTGTCATAATTGCACAAGCTGTTTGTAAATAATTTCAGTGAGAAACCTAAAATTGCGAAAAAATTTAAGTTTTTTTAAAATTTGATCGCATTTGGCGGTAAAATGGTGGCATGAAATATACCAAAATGGGCCTAGATCAATACTTTGGGTTGTCTACTACACTACACTTAAGCTAAAATTAACTCTACAAGCTCCCTACATGCTCCCTAATTAACCCCTTCACTGCTGGGCATAAAACACGTGTGGTGCGCAGTGGCATTTAGCAGCCTTCTAATTACCAAAAAGCAACGCCAAAGCCATATAAGTCTGCTATTTCTGAACAAAGGGGATCCCAGAGAAGCATTTACAACCATGTATGCCATAATTGCATAAGTTGTTTGTAAATAATTTCTGTGAGAAACCTAAAGTTTGTGAAAAAGTGAACAAATTTTTTTTATTTGATCGCATTTGGCGGTGAAATGGTGACATTAAATATACCAAAATGGGCCTAGATCATTACTTTGGGTTGTCTACTACACTACACTTAAGCTAAAATTAACTCTACAAGCTCCCTACATGCTCCCTAATTAACCCCTTCACTGCTGGGCATAAAACACGTGTGGTGCTCAGTGGCATTTAGCAGCCTTCTAATTACCAAAAAGCAACGCCAAAGCCATATAAGTCTGCTATAATGGCATGTCTGGCACACAGTGTTGGGGCAAGGGTCCATCTGACCACTGATACCTGGTCTGCAAAGCATGGTCAGGGCAGGTATATCACCTACACTGTGAAGCGGGCGTAACCCTTACACGTAACCCTTACACTACCTGATCGATACAACATCATACCTGATGTTTTAAAGCACGTTATTCCAAACAATTTAGGAATGTTAGGTGATTTATGCCCTTTATGGATTAAAACCAGACTCTGCATCAACTATGTAATTTTCAATGGGAGTTTTGCCATGGATCCCCCTCCGGCATGCCACAGTCCAGGTGTTAGTGCCCTTGAAACAACTTTTCCATCACTATTGTGGCCAGAAAGAGTCCCTGTGGGTTTTAAAATTCGCCTGCCTATTGAAGTCTATGGCGGTTCGCCCGGTTCGCAAACTTTTGTGGAAGTTCGAGTTCTCCGTTCGCGAACCCACATTTTTAGGTTTGCGACATCACTAATTATTATTTGGTATTTTAGATTATTTTAACCATTTCTGGTTTTATCATTATTTTCCTTATAATTAAAAAAGACACTATAGTATGTAATAATAAAATTGCTTCATATTTTGCTCTTAACTCTCTTACGATCACTACTAATTTTACAGACTAAATTCAAGGTTGAAAAAAAGAGAAAATAAAACTTAAGGACCACTCAGCGCAGTATAATTGCATATTTAACACGTTCATAATAAAAAGGCAATGATTTAACACCTACTCTGAATTTCAAATAAGCAGTAGATTTTTTTTCCTGACACATTTTTTTTTCTCTTACCCATTTTCCGCCCCCTGTATCATGTGACAGACATCAGCCAATCACAGACTAGTATACGTATACCCTGTGAGCTTGTGCATATGCTCAGTAAGATCTTTTTCCCCAGAAAATGTGAATATGAAAAGACTGTGCAAAATTTGATATCGGAAGTAAATTGGAAAGTGTCTTAAAACTGCATCCTCTTTCTGAATCATAAAAGTTTATTTGATTTGTGTGTCCCTTAACGTTTCTATTTGGTTTTTTTAATTGGAAATTAAAATGATCCTAAACATTTTATTTTGTAATGTTTAAATTAGTAAAGATATTAAAACATAAAATCAAAAACCTTTTAGGTACAATTAAATAATATTTTTGTTTGGTTTTGGTGATTGTCAAACGCAAATTTAATTTCACTAATGTGTAGTCACCATATGACTTGACTGTGTGCCACACAAAAAGTAAATACCTTTAAAAATACATACTACAGCAAGCAAAGCTATCATTTTCTAGCATTTTAGCAACTTGCAGGTGCACTAAAATTCCACTGTAGAAATTACTGGGTTGAATCACAGCCCCTTCTTGTGAAATGTTACAGTTTTTTTTATGTTGTTTAAAATGTAGGCAAGGTTTAAAGGGACAGTCTAGTCAAAATTAAACTTTCATGATTCAGATAGAGCATGCAATTTTAAGCAACTTTCTAATTTACTCCTATTATCAATTTTTTCTTAGTTCTCTTGGTATCTTTATTTGAATGTAAACTTAGGAGCCGGACGATTTTTGGTTCAGCACCTGAGTAGTGCTTGCTGATTGGTGTCTAAATGTAGCCACCAATCAGCAAGCGCTACCCAGGTGCTGAACCAAAAATGGGCCGGCTCCTAAGCTTACATTTATCCTTTTTCAAATAAAGATACCATGAGAATGAAGAAACATTGATAATAGGAGTAAATTAGAAAGTTGCTTAAAATTGCATGCTCTATCTGAATCATGAATGTTTAATTTTGACTAGACTATCCCTTTAAAGTCAATTTGATAGCAGACATGTTATTACAGCACCCTCCTAATACATCTGATCTAATTACTGCACCATTACCAACTAACTAGTGTCTCCACAAATGTAGAAATATTTTTTTGTTGAATGAAAATACATTACAGGTTGCTGAGGTATCATGATTTATCATTCTAGAACCATATATTAATAATAGCATTTTCATATATCTTGTTCTTTTGTCTTTCTTGATTGCATGTATCGTTCTGCTACTAAACTTCTGCCAGATTTGTATTAATTAATGCTTGTGTGGTTCATGGGTAGTCATAGAGGAAATGTGAAAATGTCAGTGTTCCATCTGCAATTTAGCCTTTTGTTGAGTTGGGCTTGCTCACAACACCATAAAAACCAGATAGTAGCCTATTTATATTAATATGTGGGACGTGCACATATTCCATCTACTTATAAACATGTCATCTATGCCCTATAGTACCATTAATTAAAGGGACATTAAATAGTTTGAGATGGTAATATAAAATGATAAATCATATATATATATATATATATATATATATATATATATATATATATATATATATATATATATATATATATGAGAGAGTCTGCAATATACTTTTTATTTATTTTGTCCCCCATTCCTGTAATTCCATTCTGAAATTGTGAGCTTTTCAGTTCCTGTTAGAAATGGAAGTGAAGAACACTGTTATATTCCTCACAGCCATTGGTTGCACACTCTAGTGACCTATTTATAACTGACCCTAATTGGCCACAGCAGAGAAGGTAACCTAAGTTACAACATGGCTCCCATTGATTTATAGACACTAAAACTTTACACTAATTTTGTCAATATTTAAACAGCTAATGAAACGAATGAAAATACATCTACACGTTATTCTCAGACTAATCTTTTCTTTGAATACATCATTCTATCTAGCATTTATTTAGTGTTTAATGTCCCTTTAAGCATGCCCCAAGTTATACCAATCGATTGTTGTGAGCTATGTATCAGAGATAGTTACAGTTAGTTCGTATAGCATCATAATATTGTAGTTGTTCACAGCTAACAGTTATCTTTGGATATTTTAAAATAATTTAAAAATTGCATTTGTTTCAGAACATCAAAATTTACTGACAGTTTTCTGTGGGTTTTTTTTTTTAATGCATTTTATTTAATGTTATCAACAAAAATAGAAAGTGCTAAAAATGCCTTGCAAAGTAAGTCAGAATGGAGGCTTTTTTAGTGAAATTAAACAATTTTGCCATATATTTTGCTGGAAAAAAAGATTTTTAGATATATTTTAAAAGTATTTTGAGTGTTTTTCCTAATATATTTATTGCGGAGTGTGCATTCTGACATCAGGAATTTAGTGCATAGTCAATAATTTATTATTGTATGTTCATGTTTAAAGACACAATACATCACCTTTTAATGAACCTAAAAGTTTCCTATAATTCCTTTTTTTATTTTTCTTTCAATAGGTTTTTCAGGAATTGACATTCAAGAAAAGTTGCTTAGCTTGGTAACCTTCTGTCACAGCTAAAGAATTATACAGTTGTGCAAGATGACAAAAACCTACAAACTGAATCACCTGTGATAAATCATCTGTAAAAGAACTAACACTGAAAAATGGGAAAATAACAAATACCTACAAAAAAAATAATAAGTTCTGTACTTAAAACTAGCTGGAAGAAGAACTGGTCACAGCTGAGGTAAAACTTTTCATTATGAGTGTAAAGACAACTGAACTTGGACATTCAGCTACTAGAATTAATCCTGTGGAGATTATTTATTCGGGAAAAGAAAACCAAAAATTCAGACACTAGATGGATTTTCCATTAATCACAAATTGTTCTTCTCTTCAAAACTCTACTGCAAATGTGACAAAAACTGGATCTTTCTTTAGCTTTCTCATACGTGCTAAATCCACTGCATTTAAGGATGGACTTCCATTTTTTTTTAACTTTATTCTCATTTATAAAACTGATGCTGTTGCATGCTATAAATACGCAAATAGTGGACAAATTGACACCCTACTACCACCACATGATCAGTTTGTTCCTGTACTGCTAGGGTGGTGTTTTGTATCCATCTGACTCTATCTTCACTCAAGGGATCCCTAATGAATTCTAAATAACTTTATTTCACTCCAATGTAAGAGGAATAAGTCTCTATGTTAAAAAAGAATTGAAATCACAAATTGTATCTAGGGATGTACCGTATATATTTTACTGATATAATTAATTCCCTAGCTTAGATTTACAAATAACCATTAATTGAAGTGAAGTAACCTAAAATACAACCTTTTCCTAAGTCTACATTTTTAAATATCTATTTAATTGTACAGAATTAAATAGTAATTTTATCACATTTGCAAATTACTTGATGTTAAAAAGAAAGAGGTCACTTTTTTTTTACCTCCATGACTACAAGACTGTCAAGGAGCACAAAAGAAATGCTGCGCTAGTAGCCATGGAAGCTTCTGATTGGTTACATTTTCAGTTGTTGCTTGTCAATCAAGCTTATGCATGAAGTGCAAATAACCAATAGGAGGCTAAATAGGCTACCAGATTAGTATTGTGGACGTGTGAACAGTGACAATCTAAGCCTTTTTGATCAACATGAGCAATGCAAATGAAGGAACATAGACAGGTAGTTTACGCCAGAATAAACATGAATAATAAGCAAATCATAATCAATACGTAGCTCATGTTTGACTTTCTATTCGGAGTTAAGAATCAGTAGTCTCTCATAACCTGTCTCTCATACATATGGTATTTCTTCTGCTTATGTTTCAATTTCCTATCAAAGCTTAGTAAATCAGTGCTTTTTATATCTGTGTTGTGCAATGGTTTAAAGTAGAGTTATATTAAAGGGACAGAAAAATACAAAAATGAAATACTATGTGTGTAACGTGTGAGCATTTTATTATTGCACCATTGCTTGTGTATAGCTAATTATTTAACCATTGCAAAGGGGTTAAAAGCATCATCAAAGTAAGCTCCAGAGAAGCAGTCCAGTATGAGGAGCTAGTTAGTGATAGGTCGCTACACACATATGCCTCTTGTTATTGGTTCAGCAGATGTGTTGCGCTAGGTCCTAGTACTGTATTGCTGCTCTGGAGCTGATATTAATGGTGTGTTTTCAGGTGGGTACACACATGATTTTATGCAAGCAACAATGCATTAAGGGGAAACTGAACCCACATTTTTCTTGATTTCATGATTCAGATAGAGCATGCAATTTTTAGCAACTTTCTAATTTTAGCAATTGTTCTTCGTTCTCTTGGTATCTTTATTTGAAAAAGCAGGAATCTTTGGTTCAGCTCCTGGATAGCGCATGCTGATTGGTGGATAAATGCAGCCACCAATCAGCAAGCAATATACAGGGTGCTTAAAAAAAAATGGGGTGGCTCGTAAGCTTACATTCCTGCTTTTCAAATAAAGATACCAAGAGAACAAAGAAAATTTGATTATAGGAGTAAATTGGAAAGTTGCTTAAAATCGCATGTTCTATCCAAATCATGAAAGATTGTCTTTTTTAACACCTATTGTTTGCATATGTTTTCTAAAAACTCATAGTCAATTTTACACAATGGTATGCTTTATTGGAAGATACACAACCCTCTGCAGTTAAAGCCATGAAAGAAATACAAACGGCTTGGTAAAAAGACATGCAGTATTGTAAGGAAATAGACTGGTTTTACAAACACCAGCTCTTGTCTTTTATGGGCATCTGGATATTCTCTATATTTCCTCTGTGAGTAGAGGGCATACTGGCATACACAGGCTCTGCAACAGCTCTAATTAATAGTATTTGTATTTGTCTGTGTATACATAACATTATGGTATGTAGTGTTATAACGATTCAACCCTTAGAGGAATCTGTGGACTTTCAGATGTGTTTCACTTAATATAAATTGTCAGAGTGACAGAAATCAAAGAGATTTAAAGCATATTGAGTCTGTTCAACCTATTTTCTTTGTCAATGAAATGACAGACAACAAGATTTTCTCATGGAGCTTATAAATGTAACTGACTTTTCTGCATTACGGGACCACGGGGTGTTAAAATCTCTTTTTATGTGCCTTATACAGTAATGTGAAATAGTAAAACTAATATAAGAGAAGCTTTGTGAGCTTAATATATGTGAAAATAGGTCATGACAACAAAACCAAGGGCCTATATAGCCTGGTATTCCTACCACACTTAGCAATATAGAAAGGAAGAAAATGAGTATAAATGTTTTTTTTGTTTTTTTTTTACATTTGAAAGCTTATGTTCACTCTTAGGAGTGCTGGTCAAAATATATTAATTGTATGTGGTAAAACTGTGTTTTTTTAAATTCCTGTATAGTTTTCTGCATTCCAAAGTTTATTTAAAAAAGAAAAAGTTGTTCAAAAGAATAGCAATAATGGCAAAAGTGCTATGGGTGTGTATATTTTTTATTATTTTAAGTATTAAACATTCACTGCTGATGAGAATTGATCTTGGTAACATGGTTTCTCAAGCAGTTATGTGTTAGAACATTGTCACTTCCTTTAATTTTTCACATGGTTATGGTATTACATTGATGACACTACTGCCCAATTTAAAGGGACATGCCAGTACAAACTATTCTAGGGCTTGAGTGTGTGTATGATGTGTATGGTGTGTACTCACCAATCAAAAAGCTTAGAATGATCTTAGGTAAGCACCTATTGCTTAGCAAACTATTATGGGACTATATAGCCTAAAGTAGTTTTCAACGGAATGTCCATATAAATGGACAAAATGTCCCTTTACAAAGCAAATTTTCATGTAGAGCGAGTTAGAAAATAAATAAGATATACTTGCAATGCCTTTCACTGCTCTCCCAATTAAGGGCTAGATTATGAGGGGATCGCAATTTAGCGCTCCTGATCAAGCCTAAACAACGCTAGACGGAGGCTTTTTGCATGTGTTGGGTTGCGCTCATAATATATTAAAAGTTGAAAGTAAAATGTTTGCATGCGATCAAAAACCTGATGTGCATAACAAAATATTGCATCCCCGTTAACGTATTCTACCATAGACTTCAATGGAGTGCGAAAACGGCAAAAAAACAAAAAAAACACCCATACTTCTGTGCTAACCGGACCGCGTTTATTTGAGTGCTCTCAACTTGATATGAATTATGAATATTTCAAATTCCAATGTTCTTCACATAGAAAATATTGTACGTTTTATTATTAAATATGTACAGGTATACCCCACTCATACAGCGGGTTAGGGACCGGAGCCCCGCTGTAAAGTGAAAACCGCCTTAAAGTGAAACAAGGCAGTTTTAGCTTTCTTTTCAATGTTTAAAATCTTGAAAACATGTTTGAACTAACTTATATTATGGGTGCAATAGTGCTATGTTTAGTTTAACACTAGCACAGCAAGTATTCAATTAGTATTTAATAAATACTGTACCTGTAAAATAGTGACAATTACTGTAGTAAAATTTGCCAGACTACAACACTGAGACACAGATTGCACTGTAATGCTATAAACAGAGTGAACTAAGCATAACAAAATGGTGCCAGTAACTTTTCTCACAATCTCACGAAGATTACAGCACTGTTTCAAAATCCTTGGAGGTTGAACTTCAGCTCCACAAAGCGCTGTATTAGCGAATCGCTGTAAAGTGAAGCGCTGTAAAGTGAGGTATACCTGTATTTCTATATATATCTGATAATGTTCATATAAAATTATTATTATCAGGTATTTGTAGAGCGCCAACAGGTTCCGCAGCGCTAAAAAATACATATCTATACATACTGTATATATCTATAGGAGTAGAATGTACAGGTATAGATATATATATAGCGATATTTAGAAATATGTCTTTAACATAAAAAGTACATTATCCTGGAAATGAAGAAAATTGGAATGTTAAATATGTACAGTACATAAATAGTAATACTTAAATACATATGTACACATGTATAAACATATATATATATATATATATATATATATATATATATATACACATATACATATTTAGAGATGTATATGTATGTATCTCTATGTTAAAGCCCTTTGCAGGCCTTTTTTTCTTCCAACACCTGAGACCTACTATCTTTGAGCCCTTATAACATTAAATTAATTTAATTTTTAATAATACTTATCAGTGTTATTATGAGTGTACTTTTAAATGTATTTTTATGTGCTTTGGCATAACAGTTAACCAGAGCTCTGAAGTCACTAACGCGATGCGCATTATATTTGATTGAGCTCAAGGGAACGCATTTACTTTCAACTTGTAATACATGCGCTATTTCCTGTACATTGCACATTAATGTTATATAGGGATTTTTTTGGAAGTTACAGTTGGTGAAGTCATGTTAAAGGGATAGAAAGGCCAAAATTGAGATGTGCCTAGGTGCATTTCATTTTTAAATATAAGCATGTTTGTAATATACTTCCATTATCAAAA
This sequence comes from Bombina bombina, assembly GCF_027579735.1. Lineage (NCBI taxonomy): Eukaryota > Metazoa > Chordata > Amphibia > Anura > Bombinatoridae > Bombina > Bombina bombina. The sequence goes on from NC_069501.1 coordinate 1,041,260,886, forward strand.
ATGCTTTTAGTAAAAGTTATGTCTGTTTTCTAGAGGCATACGTACATATGCAATGAGTGCCTCATGCTTCAGCATTCAAACACCACACCCTCTCAGAAAGTTTAGCGCACAATCTGGTATTACAAATCCATGTTAAAACAGAATAACCAGAGAATGTTTAGTGTAACCGACATCTCTTTGTAGCCCCCTACACTTTCAAAGGATTACAAGTTGTGAGTGCTAAAAAAGTGCGCTACTTGAGACCTGAAGTATCACATGTCAAACATATTAAAATAAAATAGTTAGATATTTAAAATATCTATATGTATGTCTGTATGTCTCTCTATAGATAGATAAATATTTTTTTATATATATATATAAATTTAAAATTAAAAATAAAATTTTCTTCTGAGTGAAGAACAATGCTATTTAAAATATTTCTTAACGCATCTGTGGCTTTAGTGCACTTGGCTTAGCGCACCTTTGGGTTAGCCACAACAGGGTTTTGTAGTACACTGCTTAGAAGTCTAAGTGGAGAAGGGCTTGGCTCCAGATGCTAGCGTGCATAACTTTCAACTTTTAATATGAACGCAATAATTACAGTGCTATTGATTTCATTTGAGCTATTGAGTGCTAACATTTTTGTGCTCCACTTGTAATCTAGTTCATGGTGTTTGAATACTGGCTCATGGGCCCCATCAGGATTTGTGCGTATGCCCTGGAAAGCAGTAGTAACCTTTACTAGAAGCATTTTTGTTACTTGAGGTATATTGCAAAAATGCTTCTATTTAAAATTAAAATGCACCTATGCACATTTCAATTTTGAAATATTTATCCATTTAAAGTCAATTATAATTTATCAATTGTGGTTTTGAAATAAAAAAGGAAGAAGGTTGGAACTATATACGAGTTGAAGATTTTTCAACTGGCGCCATTGCTGAAGTTATTCTTTTGACACAACTTTTGCTGTATAAACGCTATTACATCTATCCTTCAGTATTTGTTATGGCTTGAGAAGTCAATGACATTGTTTTTTTTGTGTGAGCTTAATCAGCAATTTATTGTATTATTGTGCAAATATTTTTCTTCAAAACCCAAGCATTATAATAAATATGTTTTATTTGCCCATTTTCATGTACTTTGTTGTGGAAACTAAATAAACTTTCAGAGATGTGAGAAATGGAGAAGCGGCGTTCCTAGCAGCGTCTACGGACCTGGCGAGGTAACCGGAAGTGATGCCAGTTTCAATGTAGTCTTCCCATGGAGAGCCAACGGAGTGCCGTAGCAGTGGCGAAACCCAGCCACTATACAAGTGCATAAACAAGGAGAAAAAACAGGCACTGCTCGGGTTCTATAAAACTATAATGCTTTATTTAACATATTTAAAAAGTAAACAGCTACATCCGCTGTATAGTGCGCTTGAGAAAAAAGGTACAAAATGTCAAGTACAAGGCAGGGGTAAGTGACACAAGAAATGTCTGACTAGTTTCGAGTTTTATTTGCCCATTTTCATGTACTTTGTTGTGGAAACTAAATAAACTTTCAGCTTTGTTTACATTGCTGCAGGAGACCTGCATGTCTATGTGATGCAATAAAATATGATCCTGTACTATAGACACTTCTTAAAAGATACCAAACAGTAGATATTATTTTAATGAGCCATGCAGTGAAATAAGTATTCAGGGGCCGAATTATCAAGGGCCGAATGGCCCCTGATCCCCCTGTTTCAGCGCGAGCCTTCAGGCTCGCCGGAAACAGGAGTTAAGAAGCAGGAGTCTTAAGACCACTGCTCCTTAAAGGGCCACTAAACCCAAAATCTTTCTTTCATGATTAAGATAGAGAATACAAATTTAAACAACATTACAATTTACTTCTATTATTTATTTTGCTTCATTTTTTAGATATCCTTAGTTGAAGAAAAAGCAATGCACATGGTGAGCCAATCACATGAGGCTTCTATGTGCAGCAACCAATCAGCAGCTACTGAGCATATCTAGATATGCTTTTCAGCAAAGAATATCAAGAGAATAAAACAAATTAGATAATATAAGTAAATTAGAAATATGTTTAAAATGTCATTCTCGTTCTAAATCATGAAAGAAAAAATGTGGGTTTCATGGCCCTTTAACTGGTCCGCTGCCACTGAGACATCAATCCGCCCAATCCTATACGATCAGGTTAATTGACACCCCCTGCCAGTGGCCGATTGCCCGCAAATTTGCAGGGGGGGGGGGGGGGGCATTGCACAAGCAGTTCACCAGAACTGCTTGTGCAATGTTAAATGCTAAAGTGTATCATGTCCGCCAGACATTGGTAAATCGGCCCCCATATGTCAAAATACGTGTAGAGAAATTGTGTGACAAAACCATGACCAATAAATACCTCACAGAATTAAACTCTTGTTTAGTTCAGCTTCTGCTACATCCTGTAAAGAAAGAATACACAGGCCCAATTGTAAAAAGATTCCTGGGCTGGTGAGATTCTATAACAATACTTGCCAGCCCTTCTATTTCCCTGGTGGAATTATATAAAGCCTCTTTTTACCCAGAAAAAAAATCGCTAAGGGGTGTATACAGCATTTCCATATAGGGAGGAGATGCATATATTACTAAACTGCACAATAACATTTAAAATTTTAAAATCTTACAAAACGAATAATAGAACCATTCAAACAAAAATACGCAGGGAAAAATTGAATTGTTAAGGTGCACCAAATTTGTAACAAAATTGTTCCCCAAAAATAGTTTTTTATCAAAAACGTAAAATTTGTAGGTAAATTACACAGGAATAAAATCATATTAATTATACACAGCATAAATCGTAATTTAAGTACACTGGATGTGCAAAAAAAGGCAAGAAATTTGTACTTAATTTTCTCTTAAATCCCAGCATACTTCTATAAACATTTCCTTACTGCAGTTCTCACTTTTTTCTCTCGCAAATTAAAAAGTGGCGAGTTTTCAACAAAATGCACAAAACACTAATTATTCTGAAAGGAAAATGTATGCATACAAAATGACAGCAAATGTAAGGTACAGTGTACAGAAAGTAGCGTAATTTGATTTGTATTAAGTGTAATATTCATGTTTAAAACAAGCAATTCCACCCCCCCCCCCGTACTTCACCCTACATTGCAAACTTTTTCCTAGCAGAGAGCTCTCATGATTTGTATGAGAGACATTACGCCACTCGCAGGGACAGCTCCGTTGGAGTGGAAAACCACATCAAAACCGGTGAATTGTTTTGAATCGGGGGCCACAGTGAGGTCCCGGCAGATATACTGTAAGAAGATACATGTAAATATGTTATAAATGTATATTGTTCTAAGCATGGATTAAAGGGACATAAAACCCAATTTTTTTCTTTCATGATTCAGATAGAACATACAATTTTAAACAACTTTCCAATTTACTACTGTTATCAAATTTTCTTTGTTTTCTTGTTATGCTTTGTTGAAAAGCTGGGGTGTGAGCTCATGAGTGTGCACGTGTCTACAGCACTATATGGCAGCAGTTTTGCAAAAATGTAATACATTAGCAGTAGCACTAGATGGCAGTGCTATTTCCTGTAGTGCTTCAGGCAAGTGCACGCTACCTACCTAGGTATCCCTTTAACAAAGGAATAACATGAGAATGAAGCAAATTTGATAACAGAAGTAAATTGGAAACTTTTATAAAATTGTATTCTCTATCTAAATAATGACAGATTTTTTGGGGTTTAATGTCCCTTTAAATGTATCAAATACACATAGGGTTAGATTTAGCAATTTGTGGACAGACGAGGTTCTCATGTTGTGAACCTGTCAATATGTCATCACAAATTGTGGGGTGCATTTGTTCTCCATATTTAGCATAGCACAAGGAAACGCTCATGCCATACTACAACCTTGCTCTCGTGCCCTCAATTATGGGAGCGCAGGGATTGACAAACACCCAGGTCAATTAGTCTGTGGTGATTTTCATCCACTAACTCAACTGCTGCTTTATAAATATTATTTGCTTTCTCAGATGTGATAAATAAACCCTATATTATATATTGTTATTTCCTGAAGAACATTTATAAATTATCTTTGATCTAAAAGGATATAAAAGTCTCTAAACAACTGACATGAAACCCAAAGTTGTTCTTTTGTGATTCAGACAGAAAATACTATTTTGAAAAAGTTTCCAATTTACTTATTACCCAATTTGCTTTATTCTCATGGGGGCCGATTTATCAAGCACCGTATGGAGCTTGATGCCCCTGTTTCCGTGTGAGCCTTCAGGAACAGAAGTTATTAAGTAGCCGTCTAAAGACCGTTGCTCCATAACTTATCCGCTTGCTCTGAGGCCGCAAACAGAAATCAACCGGATCAAATACGATTTGGTTGATTGACACCCCCTGCTAGCGGCCAATTGGCCACGAATCTGCAGGGGGCGGCATTGCACCAGGAGTTTACAAGAACTGCTGGTGCAATGATAAATGCCGACAGTGTATGCTGTCGGAATTTATTGATGTGCAGCGGACATGATACGCTACATTGTATCATGTCCGCTCACACTATGATAAATATACCCCATGGTATTCTCTGTTGAAGAGCATACCTAGGTAGGTACTGGAAGAGTGCATGTATCTGGAACACTACATTGCAGAAAACACAGCTGCCATCTGGTGCTCTTGGAAATGTTTAAAGTTGTTAAAATGAATTTCTGAAAAACTGCTGCCATAAAATACATAAGAGATTCTCCTAAGTCTACCTACCTGTTTTTTAACAAATAATATTACTAGAATCACGTAAATGTAATAATAAAAGTACATTGGACATTTTTTTAAATTGTGTGCTCTAAAAAATGGATTTAATGTCCCATTAAACTATAAGTTAAAACAAAAAAACACAAAGCTTCTTGCTTTAAAAGCCTTAAATGTGGCTGGGTTATTTTCTAATGCCTACTAAGGGATAGATCATGGGCCAGATCCGATACCCGCAAATACCGGCGACGCTGAATTTTGCGCTGGTTTGGTATCCTATATACGGCGTAACCTAGAAGTTACGCCCGTATATTTCTGCCGTCGCCCGTAATTTTTTGGGCCATAGGCAGGTATACCAAACCAGCGCAGTTTGGTATCCAATATGCAGCGTAAGGACTTATGTGGCGAAAATGGAGAAATCTTACTCCATTTTCACCTCGCCACAAAAAGCAGCCGTAGTAAGCCTTACGCTGTCTATTGGAGCCCCGTAACTTCCTAAACTAGCTGCCAAATAAAACCTAACACCTAACGCATGCGCAATGTCTATCTACCTGTCAACCGCAAATAAAATCTAACACCTAATGCATGCGCAATGTCTATCTACCTGTCAACCGCGATCTGCTAAATAAAACCTAACACCTAACACATGCGCAATGTTTATCTACCTGTCAACCGCAATCCCCCGCGCAATCCCTAATAAAATATTTAACCCCTAAACCGCCGCTCCCGGACCCCGCCGCCACCTACAATAAAAGTATAACCCCCTAATGTGAGCTCCTACCCCACCGCCAACTACATTAAACTACCCCCTAAAGTGAGCCCCTTACACCGCCGCCATCTATTTTAAAATGATTAACCCCTAATTTAATCCCCCTACACTTCCGCCAGCTATATTAAATTAATTAACCCCTAATTTAATCCCCCTACACCTCCGCCAGCTATATTAAATTAATTAACCCCTAATCTAATCCCCCTACCCTGCCGCCACCTATATTAAATTATTTAACCCCTAAAATACTAAACTATCCCTACCACTAAACCTAAGTCTAACCCTACAAATAGCCCTGAAAAGGGATTTTTGCGTGACATTACCCCAAAGTAAACTGCTCTATTGCCAGCCCTTAAAAGGGCTTTTTGCGGGGCATGCCCCAAAGAATTCAGCTCTTTTACCAGCCCTTAAAAGGGCTTTTGGTGGGGCTTTGTCACAAAGTAAACTGCTCTTTTGCATCTAATCTAAATCCCCCTACACCGCCGCCACCTATAATAAATGTATTAACCCCTAATCTAATCCCCCTACACCGCCGCCACCTATATTAAACACATTCACCCCTAATCTAATCCCCCTACACCGTCTCCAGCTATATTAACTATATTAACCCTAATTATATTAGGGTTAATATAGTTATTATATTATATATATATTAACTATATTAACCCTAATTATATTAGGGTTAATATAGTTATTATATTATATATATATTAAGTATAATAACCCTATCTAACTCTAACATCCCTAACTAAACTCTTAGTAAAATAAATCTAATATTAATATTATTAATTAAAATATTCCTATTTAAATCTAAATACTTACCTATAAAATAAACCCTAAGATAGCTACAATATAATTAATAATTACATTGTAGCTATTTTAGGGTTTATATTTATTTTACAGGTAATTTGGTATTTATTTTAACTAGGTACAATAGCTATTAAATAGTTAATAACTATTTAATAGCTACCTAGTTAAAATAATTACCAATTTACCTGTAAAATAAATCCTAACCTAAGTTACAAATACACCTACACTATCAATAAATTAAATAAACTACAAATATATAAACTAAAATATAATTAAATAAACTAAACTAAATTACAAAAACAAACACTAAATTACAAAAAATAAAAAAAAGATTACAAGATTTTTAAGCTAATTACACCTATTCTAAGCCCCCTAATAAAATAATAAAGCCCCCCAAAATAAAAAAAATTCCCTTTGCGGGGCATGCCCCAAAGAAAACTGCTCTTTTGCCTGAAAACCCCCCCCACAATACCACCCCCCAACATTACAACCCACCACTCACATACCCCTAATCTAACCCAAACCCCCCTTAAATAAACCTAACACTACCCTCCTGAAGATCTCCCTACCTTGTATTCACCCCGCCGGGCAGAACTCTTCATCCGATCCGGGCGATGTCTTCAAGCAAGCTGCAGTGAAGTCTTCTTCCATCCGGCGATGTCTTCAAGCAACCGGCAGAGAGTCTTCTTCCATCCGGTGATGTCTTCAAGCAAAGCGGCATCTTCAATCTTTTTTCTTCGCTCCTCCGCTGCGGAGCATCCATCCGGCACGACGACTTCCCGACAAATGAGGTTCCTTTAAATGACATCATCCGAGATGGCGTCCGTCGAATTCCGATTGGCTGAT